>NW_013566501.1:0-27731 GCF_000499605.1 Eimeria maxima | reverse complement strand
TATATATATATATATATATATATACAATACATGCAAAAAGTTATTACAGTACATACACCTTCCTACATCTGCTGCATCTCCACGTAAGTATTGATAAAATATACATTAATTACACACCTAGGAGTATACTAATAATAATAGTAACATTATTTTATAATTATAAATATAATGGTCATCATTAACAGTAAAGAAACAATAAAAGCAGCAGCAAGCAAAGCGTCTCGTTGCATACCTGAGGGCACCGCCAGTTGTAGAGGTAGTATCGTAAAAAGCCATCACCAACACCAAATTTGAGTTCCTGAGAAGAAAAGAAAATAAAAAAAAGGATATTTAAGATACCCTCATTATGAAGAGAGAAGCAGCATGTTCGATCTCTAGGTAATCAAGAAGAAGAAACAGTACTTCAATCTATCGAAAGTATTGTTATTGTTGTATATTATGTACTAAACGTCTAAAAGGCATTTTTTATGGGCAACTGCCTCTTGAATTATTGTGTTCAACGGCGTGTTTGTTTTCCTTTTCTCTGGTTGACTACACTTCATGGTCTCCTCATGTTTAACTGCATAAACCAGTAATTACTGTTTAATTTTTAGACATTTTTAACTTGCACCTATGTCGCCTTACCTCCACGAAAGTTTTGTTTTCCATTACATCCAGAGCGTTGAACACGTCGAAGTCTCTGCGAGGCAAAACCACCAAAAAGTACAAAAAAAAATATACAAAAAGATAAAGTAATCGACAGAAGAATACACAAAATAATGATGTACTTCATGCAATATTGCATCAACAAAACAGCAGAACGGTTAAGAAGCCTATCCCTTTGCTTTTGTCGTTTTCTCTTTGTTTTGTTGTTTGTGCGTACTTTTGCTTGGCAAGGCAAAGAGCATCTTGAATTAGTTCCTTCAAAGGAACGGACGTCGCCACGTTGTAAAAGGAGTAAGCCGCCTGCAGAAGAGGAGAATAGACGAGCAATACAACTTATATTTCCTTCTCTGTGAGCTTTGCCCTTTCTAATGTTTCTGTTAAGGCACATCGTTGCTGTGAATCGTCTCATTTGTATTTACTGAGCTCGCAGCTTTACGTATTTTTCCCTTATTTATATTAGGGCATAACTCTGAGGAACGCACTTTGACTTCTTTGTGCTTTTGGTTTCCGATGACAGAAGATGGCAGTTCATAAAATGAAATTAAATCTGTTACTTTTCCTGAAGAAGGATAAACAGACAACGGCGGAAACAAACAAGCTAGCTGGGTAATGTAATATATAGCCACAGTTTCAAAACACTGCGCTGACAGACAGATAAGCCCAAGAAAGTGTGTGTATAATATTTCGGTACACAGACACAAGTTTCCAGCAATATAAACAGAAAGTAGACAACAAACCGCAGTCAAAGGCGTTCGATCGAAGACGCACAAGAACAAACTATGGAACAATGAAAGGCATATACGAGACCAGCACAGCACGAGCGCAATGATACGCAAAACCCTAACGAGCAGCAGCTATCGTACCTTCCTGTTCTCGAACGTACACATGTACAACTCCGTCCTTTGGCATTAGCCAGTGCTGCACTTCTTCTATTGTGAAATCTGGGTACAGCTTAAACTGTCTGAAGGAAGCACAGAGAAAGTCAAGACGACTTATTCTTTAAACAGAGCAATAAGAATATGTTCGGGAAAGGGGAATCAATTTAAAGCATACACTTCATATAATAATAAAATTAGGATTTCGTTGCCGTAGTAAAGCTAAGATATATACATAGTTATGTGTTGATCAACACGACAGAGCATACGAACAGCTAGGGACGAGAGATTAACAGCAAGAAAAGAGCAAGAAACTGAGAATGTAAAGGAATTTAAAACGTCCAAATACCTACTGGAGATAGTTCATCAGTAGTTTGCGAACCTGGCGAACATCCGACTGCCTCATCGGCCTGAGACCAGGGGTAGCAGGTTGTTCTCTCACCTGCAGATACGCCCAAGTTGCACCCATTTAGGTTGTAATGCTCCTACGATGAAATGCCTAATGCCTGATAGCCTAACTGTTGAACAACACTGAAGTGTGACTCTTAGGTCGTTTCTGCAGAGCAAACAACCGCTCTAGCAACTAGCAGCCCGGGGTTCTGTGCTGAGATGTAAGCAAGACAGAAGGCCTTTGTGCTCCAGCCTACAGTGAGGCCGTAGGATCTAACTTTTGTGCTTTATGGCTTAGGGTTTGTAGAGAGGGCATCAGCTTGCCTTGTAGAGCTTAATGCTGCGGCTAATGGTCATTCTTTGTCCTAGACCGCTAAAACCGACTTCAACTAACTTCTTGGGATTCAAAGAACGGTGCCAATACCGACACTCCGCTACTGGGGTTGGAAGTACAACGCCTGCAGCCAGCAAACCCCAAACCTTAAACCATTGCATTTGACGGCAGCTGTGGGAACAGCCGAAGTGGAAGTAGACGAGCGATAAACCCTAAACCCAACTAACTAAATATGCCCAACAGCGTCCAACAGTACGGGCATGCCAACCAGCGCTAGGGGAGGAGGGATAAGGGGGTCAAAGCAGAGGAAATGAACAGAAAACACAAAGTCCATAGTGGGAGAGCATATGAACATGCAAGGCAGCAGCAACAACGCAGGCATGCAAATTAGGGGCAAATACAAACAAAGACCCAGAAACTAGCAAGCTACCTGCTGTGTAGACCGCCTGCCAAATGCCCTTTAAATTCACCCGCCGTGTAATTTCTTTTATTAACACCTGGGAATGCACATCGCACGAATCTTGAAGCCCTACGCTGCTCAGCTTACACCTCAGGAATCACTTTAAGGAAAAAGCCAATGCTACAAGCATATTACATCATATGGAAGGAAATGAAAAACAGGCAAACTGGAAATGTCAACAGGATTCGCCCAGACCCTCAGCACTGGGTAGGCTCCACTCAACAGTATGAAGAAAATGTAGCAACAAGACAAGAGAGATAGGATTGCGCTGCAGATCATCTGTCTCCCCACCGGAGCGAGACGCTTGCTTCGAAGTTTCTTGTGTACGCAGAGAAAATTGACTTCTGCAACTCTGATTCTTTTAGAGTTGCACATGAGAGTTGTGGGGATGGCGGAGATGAATCCTACGAGCTGCACAGCACATCAGCACAGCATGGAGGGGTGACGTCACTCATAAACAAAAAAGCGGGAGGTAAAAACGAAAGAAGGGCAGGTGCATCTCATCACACACACAGATATCTTAATTTTTACTTTGATTTCTTGGCTATCTGCATCGTCTCCTACTTCCTCGGTGCATTCAGGTGCATTAATTCCATAGAGAATGGAAGTGTATAGAAAAACGTTAAACACAAATACGGAAACAAATAAACGCATGCAAAGCAGCAACATCTCACCTTTTGAGATGCCTCAACGCGAACCCCAATAATCCATTCTTTGAAGAAATTCGGAGGATTCAGAGCCCAAACCAAAAAGTCCTTTCCGTAGTTAAAACGAAACAAATTGTCGTCGTCTTCTACGTAGTGAAGCGCGAGCAAGTTGTACAGCTAAAAATGAACAAGAGCCACAGACCCCACAAAGTCTACAACCTAAAACAGCAGCCAATCATCATATGTACAGTCCATCAACGGCCTTGCGCCGAACCCCAGACTCTAGACCCTTAACCCATGCACACGTATTTTCACAAAGTTTCTAGACCCTAATCCCTAGTTTCAGGCTTCTCTTCTTAGCTTCGACACCAAATGCCTAACTGATAGCAATGCAACGTCGCTATCCTTCGCCAAACGACTAAAAATCCTAACTCCTGGTGTTGCACCCACCTCATCCAGCACTTGCGGGTCCTCCACAGAGCATTCGGACCAAACAAATCCATTAGGCAAATTGTACGGTTCCTGCAGAAGCAGCAACAACAGAATCGATAGCATACACTGCGGCGACTACTGTGAGCGGTAAATGACTTGCTGGTACTCAGAACGAATACAGGAAATGAACAATTACAGCAGCGAGCACAGGGGAGATCGAGGGAGACAACCAAATTCAAAGGTAACCAGAAAGGGACAGATTTATAGACACGCGAAATAAACAAACAAACATATGTATGTATATCAATACCAAAAATAAAAAACACAAATAGAGCTCATTGTACACGGCAAACGGCGAACAACGAGCAAAGAAGGATGCATGCTAACAGCGGAAAACAAACAACAATCAAGTGCAGATGTAGGCGAACATAAAACCGAAACGCAAACAAAATAGAAGAAATCACCTTCTTGACATCTTCCACCGTCTTCGTTGCATCGATTGGGCCTTCATCCTGAGACACACATGAGCATAAATTCGCCTCTGCTGCTCCTAAAGGTATCGAGGGCGAAAGGACAGGAGGAGGAATTGAAAGAAGACAAGAGGCTGACCCTACGCGGGCCCATATAGAAATACAAAACGAAAACAGAAGAATGGCGATAGTGGTAGGCAGGAGAAGCAGAAAAGCCGCAGCAGCATACAAGAGACAATTCCACGTAACAAAGAACGAACTGCAGTAGCAACAGCGGGAGCAGCCGTGTCACCTGTGTAGTGAGTGACTTCTGCTCTGATGCCTTGACAACGGGCTGCGTGTCCCAGAACAAATGGGGGCTGTTCAGCGGAGAACGCGAAAGAGACAAACCTGACTCGATAGACACGCACAAAAAACAGAGAAAAACGGACTTCTACATCTATGCCGTTATCTCCTCCATCTTTCTACCTAGGGTATTTGCTTTTCCGTTCTCATACAAATGCCAACCTGACACTTAAAAGACTGAAGCATCAAACATGCAACGACCAACGCCACACGCATGCTATATCAAGCAGTTTCTGTTTGTTTCTCACCCCTTATTGCCTGCACCAAGGAAGCCGCGGAAGCCATAGAGTTAGCCTTTATCTGTTGCCCTTTGGCCGCCGTCTCTGCTACTGCTGCTGCAGCTTCTGCTGCTTCTGGTTTGCTGTTTCGCTCTGCATTGTCTGGTACAGAAGCGGAACTCGCAGTTGCAGGGGTTTCCTCTCCCCTTGACTTCGGCTGCTGCCGCGCCTCCTCCTCCTTGGAGCAGCAGTCCTTTGGCATTTCAGGGTTAAATGCGTCTGAGGGTTGAGGTAGGTGGGTTGGGGGCTCAGTAATGTTAGGGGCTCAAGTAGAGTACTCGGCAGGCTCACGCCGAAGAGAGACGCAAGCGCTATTGAAACGTTGTAAAGATCGTAATAATGATTATTAAACAAACGTTTAAATGGTGAGATGAACTCTGCGTGGAGCTTCCAGTGGCTGATGAGATGGCGACACCGAGCAGACGACCGGTACTACAGCTGGGGGCCGCAGTGGAGTTAGCTGACTGCGTTCTTGAGTTTCAGGTGTAGGCAGGCGCTTGTATTCGTTAACATAGAATATAATTGTAATATAAAGGCAAGTTCTGAACTAATCAAACATAAACCCTCTCCTAGACATCGCCCTCCAGCACGCATCCTTGGGCTGCAGCCGCAGGGGCTGGCTGCGGCTCGGCTGTGCTTACCCAAGAAGTAATGTTCAACAAAACAACATTGTTGTCTTCTGTTTTTTGCAGAAGGGGAATCAAAATTCATAGCATTGTGCTTTTAAGGGAAATTGCCTAGCTGTGAACTTATCGCGTGCCTGAGAGGCAAGGAGTTGCAGTGATTGTTTCGCTGGCCTTGGTAGTTATTTGGCAGAAGTCGAAGTTTCTTATTTTGATGCCCTTATCGTGAAATATAGAGTCATAAGTAGGCCCCTTCATGTTTGTTTGTTGAAACTGCTGTTCTAAAGCGTATGCTGCAAGCGGGCCCGTCCCGCACACTTGCGGATACATAAGCGGTTGCAAGAGAAGCACGCTCTGTGAGGAGTTGGTACGAGTACCAGTAATAAGTTTCTTCTTGTCTTTTGGTCGTTGCGAGCTGCCATGCACTCGACGGTGCCTGCGGTTTCGCTAAGGGGGATGGGGTGTGTCGCATGCAGTGTGTCGCCGGGAGTTTACTTTTTGTGGGTAGCATTGCCTGCAGACGAATAGCAAACCACCTCTGTTTGGCCATGTGTGTGACCATCACTTGCGTATGGTTATGGCTGCGCTTTTTGCGTACTTGACCCTACCACAATGCCTGGTGGCTTGGCACTTTGCTGAAGTGCCACCGTACTTCAATCATCCCTTTTCAGCCATTTTCCCCCCCCCCCTACCCCGCCCACCAAACACACACAGCCTTTCCCCGTTTTCGAGTATTTGGTCTTATCAACTGCGTTTCTCTTCGAACTGAGCCACATACTCAAGTTGATTTTTCGCGATCTAGTGGTCGAGAGGCTGGCCCCGCTCCGCGGGGTGGAGAGCGAGAAAACCGGGCCGGCCGAGTTTGTTCAGTGCTTTGCTGTTACCTGCTGCTATTTATTTCTTCATGCGACACTTTTGGGTTTAATGGTCCTTCCGGGTGATGATTCCTTTTTCATTTGGGAGACGGAGCTTGGGGGATCGTCAAGCCGAATGTGTGCTGCCTTGGCTCATTACACAGGGGGATGGCTTACGCTGAGCATCTAGCGGCCTGTCCCGTGAAAAGAACACAATATAATGTAACCTTAGTTATACACCAGACCACTTAGGCAAGGTATAGGGCAAGCTGTCTCTGAGTGCCAAGCAGCATATCAAGGCATTTGGACTGACTGCATTGCCGAAGCATGGGGAGGTCAGCTACGGGTAGTATATTTTCTTCTTCAATTCTTTCGGTTACAAGGGGACTGACACTTGTTAGACGGTTTTAGCCTTGCAGAGGGGCACTTCAAAATATACCAGGTTTGCTAGCCCTGCCCGACATCCACTGCGACGTGGAACTGCTGCCACAAGCTACATCGCGGCGGTGCAGCATACTTGTCTGTTCATTGGCACCACCTCTGCTGTTGCATTTCGCGGATGGCAGACAGAACGCGAGTTTCGGCGAAACTGGGTGTGCGATGAAATATTAATCCCGAAATAGGTCGTACCACGATGGTTTGGGACATTTTGCTCACTGGTCACTTCATGTCGGTACAATTCCAGGCATGGTGTGGATGTGACAAATTGGCGTGCTCACATGCGCATCTACAATGAGTTCTATCTTCCGGAAAGCAGTAAGCAACCTGTTTGTGGCAGCTGCTGTGTAATTGTAATGCAATACATTCTATCTCTTTGTCTAATTTGTCGCGTGGACTTCAGATGACCACGAAGTCAGGAGTGGGGGCATTAGGCCTTACTGGGTCTTACTAAATACACGTTAAGCAAGAAAAGCTTAACCACTGTCTACAGTGTTTGTACGTACGGGCAAGTATCCTGGTTTGTGCCTGGTTGGAAGCTTTCTTGGTGTCTTCAGCTTAAGCACAGTGCACTGGCTGGTCGCCACTTTTCTGCTGTTCCAGGCAAATTAGAATGCCAAGAAATTTGGGGAGGAGGTCAGTTACATTCAATAAACGGTAATATTGAATAGTTTCGCTCCATTTTAGGTCAAAATACTTCTCCGACTAGACTCAGGATGATCATTACGCAACTCCTGCTGCAAGCCAGCATATTCAAGTTACTTTTCAATGTGGTAACGCTGCAGATAATTGCCAAATAATTATTTGGACCCTAATAACCGGCATGAACACGGCCGGAAATACATGCACTAATAGGACGAACAGCGCCACAAAAAACACGCAAAAACGGGTACACAAAATTTACAGAGGTTGCATTGCGCATTACACTTTCCCATTCGTAGTAAAACGTTGCCAACTAATTTTTTTCATTAATTTCTTTATTGGATTCTCCTTATGCGTAAGAGTTAACGCCGAGCAGCGAGCAGCAAATGCCCATCGTAAATAAAGCTTTGCAGGTCATTTGTGTGTCAGTATACTGTAGAGGAAGAAGTAGACGGAACCGGATAAAGCACGGTTAAATAGCATGCTTCTTTTCATATAAACATTCTGAATCGATTATTACTTACTAAAGGAGAATTATATTGGAACCTAAAGCTCCCCCTCAAACAAGCCTCTTCTTTGGGGTTGCTGTTGTTTGGGCTGGGGGGTCTGATTTCTGCAGACAGCACTGACGTGTCCCGTCAGAATCATTTCCTCGACTTTTTCCACGAATAGTGAAACTTCTACATTAAAAGTGTGCCCTATTGTTGTCTCGGATTGTGGCATGAGGGGGTGTGCTACTCGCAGCTGGGTACCACCAAATAACCCCTGCAGCCCCGAGAGGACCGACTACATCTTCTTTGAACAACCGCTCCATCCTAATTGTTTCCAGCACAAATATCTCAGCGGGTGATGACTGTGATGAGTACTCAGCCTGGGCTAAGTGTAGAGCATCAGCCCTAGACTCTTTCTAACACTTGACAGTCCAAGACAACATCGTGATAACAGTAGAAGCACTCCCTTCCCCCCGGAAACTGCCCTTCACTACGGTGTACGAATGCGTACGTTCATTGTAATTTTGGCTTTACCTACTTCAGTCTTCTTTGCGCCGGCACCGTAGGGGAGGCGGGTTACCAAGTCTCTGCTTCTATTTGTGGCCGACGGCTCACGGCTTAGATTTTCGACCAATGAGCTCTACAGTGCAGGAGACCCGGCAAGCCCCAGAACAACAACTTCAAGATGTGGTAGGAGCAGCGGAAGGCCCTTCCCGTGAAGCACATTGCATGTAAAAGCTGTTCGTCCATCCTCTTTTCAGCTGTATCGGCCCAGGTGCTTGCACAGTTCAAGAACGCACAGTTTAAACCATAAACGCTTCTTACTCTTCGCACATGTTGATCGCAGGGGGAAGACCTTCAGACAGGGCCTCTCAAGCTCGAACACTTGCTAGCCAAGGGGCTGACTAGGAAGGACTTGGACTTGCTAAAAGAAGGTAAACCCTCGCAAGAAACATTAGAGAGGAATAACAGCAAACGCTAGGATAGCCTTGAACAAAGGCCTTAACAGCTGCAGAAAATTTCGGCAAATGCTGCATCGACAACCTTAGACCCTAGCTAGCTTTCGCAGGAAGGGCAACTGGCCACGATTTGCTGCTGATTTGCATCTGCGTCTGCATGGATCTAGCTCGCATTCACAATTTTCTTACTTTTATTATTTGCATGTAATGACCAACATGCCCATGACTTCATTTGCCTGCACTAGCCCAAATACCCATATGCAGGATTGCTGTGGAATGCCAGGCAGTAGCGGGAAATGTCTGTTGCTTCTTTTTTTAGGGGGTTTGCACACCGTAGAATGCGTGGCCTTCGCTCCACTGAAGACGCTGCTGGCGATAAAAGGGATTAGCGAACAGAAGGCAGCCAAGCTGAAGCAAGCCAGCAAAGAGTTGTGCAGCTTGGGTTTCTGCTCGGCGCAAGAATACCTTGAGGCACGAGCAAACCTAATTAAATTTACAACAGGAAGTGTACAGCTCGATGCGCTCCTTAAGGGGGGCATCGAGACAGGCAATTTGACAGAACTCTTCGGAGAATTTAGAACTGGCAAAACCCAACTATGCCATACGCTTGCGGTAAGGAATCATTTGCACGCCCTCCAATGTAGATATAAAAACACACCAATACACACACAAAGGCTTGCGTGACCGTGCAAGTACGTGCAGTGTTGCGTGTTATCTTCACGGCTATACTGAGAGAATGTGCACACGTATGTGTATTATGTACACACATGTACTGTGACGTCTATTCACCTTTGTGCAGCTGTACGCATGTACTTACATAATTTTTTGCATAGACGGGTACCGATGGGCTTGTGCTTAAATATATTTGCTAGATTGTAAAGTTGCACCTTCGTACCTGAAAGTACTGGCAACGATGGACGGAATGCACTGACCCACTCTGGGCTTCTACAAGGCCTTGTACCCGGCATCCTCATCACTTGTCGTTGTTACCTGATTTAGCGGTGTTTGCAGTGGTGACATTGTGTTCATATGCCCGATGGTGGCTAATCTGTACACTGCATGAAGCAGATATGCTTCCCTTCGTCCATGTTTGCCCTTTCAACTGGAGATGCACATACAGCATACAGCGTGCTTTCTGCCTATCGATGTTGGCGGATTTGGGGCTGTGCATACACTATTGTGTTCGGGGACCGCAGTTCATGCGTGCAGGTGTCCTGTCAGTTGCCAGTTGAGCAAAGCGGGGGTGAAGGAAAGTGTTTGTGGATTGACACAGAAGGCACTTTCAGACCCGAACGCATCGTCTCAATCGCTAAGAGATTCGGCTTAGATCCGGGCGACTGTCTGGACAACATAGCCTACGCCAGAGCCTACAACTGTGGTGAGTAGACTCAAAGGAGTAACCGTGCTGTGCTTGCTAATTGCTTCACCAGCTTCAAACTACACACGTTCCTTCATAACGGCATGTTTGTTGTTTAACTAAGCTGCAGTAATTGTAATCTGCAAAAGATGGGCAGCCTGCCGATGTGGAAAAAGGAACGTGCTTATCTTTTGCGCTTTGAAATCACTGCAGCATGGTTAAGAATATGGTAATACAACGACTAGTGAAGTCCATGCTGCTACGGTTTCTGTAATATGCAAACACCCTAAAGTCGATATACAGACTTTGTCTTACTTTACGGTGTAGCTTGGGTAAAACTGAAGCGAGCAGCAACTATGCGGGTCCATGCATGTGTGGGATTGGTCGGTTGTGTGTTGATTTCTTCACCTACACTTTCTTGCTTGATCCTTTCGTGATCACGTTTCCCTTCCCTCTCGTTAGTTCGGTAGCTCCAGTGGGTGTTTTCCTTGTCTTGGATTTGTTTGGGCGCTCATGAGGCCGCTCGTTTGGTTTTGCATGGACGCGGAGCTGCATTTTGTTTGGGGACGAAGCGGCAATAGCATGGGTGCTAAATGCTTCCACCCTATTCACTCTTTTGCATGTATCGTCTTTGTCGTTGGACGTGTGCTGCAGATCACCAGCTGGAGTTGTTGACACAAGCAGGAGCGATGATGGCGGAGTCTCGCTTTGCGTTGTTGATTGTTGACAGTGCCACAGGTCTATACCGCTCCGAGTTCGCCGGACGAGGGGAGCTGGCGAGCAGGCAAATGCATCTATGCCGTTTCTTGCGTTGCTTGCAGCGCATTGCAGATACTTACGGAGTAGCGGTTGTTGTAAGCAACCAGGTTGTCGCCAAGGTGGACAACGGCCCTTCCCTCTTTAACAGCAACGAGAAACTTCCAATAGGGGGTAATATAATGGCGCATGCAAGCCAGACGAGGCTCTATCTGCGCAAAGGAAAGGGGGAAAGCCGCATTTGCAAAATCTATGATAGCCCCAGCCTCCCTGAAGGTGAAGCTGTCTTTGCTATCGGTGAGGGAGGCATTGGGGACTATGAAGACAGCTGAAATGCTGTTAACTGATGAGTTGTTTGCTCCTGCTCAACACGGGCAACCTACATCAAGGCAGCTGCCGCTTAGCACTTCTGCCGTTTTCCAGTCCAGTAGCAGTAATCCTCTATCGCCTATTCCGGCAGTTGTCTAGCCAATAAATTTGAAGTCGAAAGCAATTCGAATTATGTATGCATGAGAAGCGGAAGCCAAAGCAGATACAAGACGCACAGGAACTGTAGCATGACCTGCGCGGAGGTGGCTCGAGTATGACTGATTACGCGCCGATTATTCGGTGTCTACCACTGTCACATGCTAGTGCATGCAGATAAAATGGGTTTGGATTTGCTTGCCAGTGGACTGAACCTGCAGAACTAGTTCCACGAACGTACACAGCAACGTCTGTGGTCGCTGCAACTCATTTCTTTGGGCCGTTGTGCCCAGGAGGTCAGGAGACTCGTACGAGCATGCCTTTACGACCTCTAACCTCAAGTACTTTGCTCCATTGCAACTCACGACAGTTCCTTTATCTGATCTAGCGCTCCTTGAGAGCATGCAGTAGCATAGGGGATTGGCCAAACATACAACTGCCACTAGCGCTCACTGCATGTGTATAATCCTTAGCCTCCACATGAATCGAAACTAATACAAAATTCAGAAAGCACTACGAAGCAAATTCAATAACATCATACAACGCCTTTCTCGTGGCCTTATTCACTACAGCGCGCACCGTATCTCGGAATGGGCATCGATGAAGATGATATACACGTGAGGGTCAACGATCGAACGGGAATCAAAAATGTAATAAGATGCTCATTAGATTTCCGGATAGGCAGAAATGCCAAAATTCCAACACAGTCTACCTAAGTGCGAAATATGGGAGTGTCAGTGCGTTCATCTGCTGCAGGGCTGGGATGGCAAGTGGGCGGAAGGAAGCGACTATTCGAAGACCCTTATTCGCTTAATCCTCTTGTTCTCACCCCATTTATTTGAATGTGTTTGAAAAACACCTTCTTATTTGCATATAGCGAAGGGGGAGCAACAAAAGTCTTCATTGCAGCTCGATGACCCCGCATGCAAAACGGCTGTATAGGATCATCGGGTTCAACAAATCCTTCTCAATTCATTTGAACGGATTATGAAGATACATTCTCTAAAGTGACTTATTCCCGCTGGGTTCTGTAGCTTCAGCTCCGGCCTGGTGTTGGCGGCCAACTCAAACCCTGCCGCTGCTGGTGTCTGGCAGGCGTACTTTTGTCTAACGCATTAACTCTTCGATCTTTTCTTCAGTTTGCCACAAGAAGCAAACTCTCCTGCTTGCCAAGGAACGACTCAAGATGGTCGTCGCGATCAAAGGAATTGTCGTGCAGTGGTGAGTGCCACTTTAACGTGGGTCCTCCGAGTTAGTACGGGGTTGACACATCCAAACAACTACTTCTGCACACCGGGTTTGATTCGGACCCATCTGCTTCGTGAAAGGGAATACCTAAAACTCCTCAGCCTGATGCTTTCTTAATACTCCTTGACACCTATGCTTCTTGCCTGATTGCGAGACGCCAACCCCTCATACCCTGCGCACTTGTGGCTTCAACTTCAAGGAGTGGGTTCCACTAGGCCTACAAAGAATCCGCTTATCGGAGTACGCTTGCATGGGAATATCGACGGAAATATTTTGGTTTGTTCAATTGGCTGTTTTGTTTCAGCGACCCGCCAACCATGGAAATTTTGCTGCAGCTGAACGAAAGCCGGGGCTTCGTGATTGAGATCCTTAGCGGGGAATTCGTCTTGTGCTCAGAAAGTGTCTGCAGTTTCCTTGAGGTACCCCTCGCACTAGGCCTCAAGCACTTAACATTGGGCCATCAGTAAGATGCAGTGCGGGTAACTCGTGGTGGTTGTCAACTTAATTGACATTTAAGTGACCATGTTTAACTTTTGCATGTACGTACATATGCAGTTGTCCACTTCTCCGTGTATCCTGCGACATTTCCATGACATTACGCATGTTTATGTGTATGCATGGGGGCGTAAGCATGTACATGCGGATTGAGGTATGACATTGGGACCGGCAATGCCGAATTTTTGCTTCTGCTTGTGTAGTGTCTACGGTAGCGCAGTTGCCTTGCATTTCTTGTTTTGTTGCCGCCACCCGCAGTTTTTGCCCCAGTTCGTTTAGACTGTACGGGCCGTTGTGAGAAATACTTTCCGTTGTTTGTATTTTGCTTTTCCGTCTACGCTGCTCATAGTTGGTGCTTGTTTTAACGAGCATCATTTTCAGAGCCCTCTGCATAGCATTCTTCAACCTGTATGTGCATGCATGCTGGAGTATATACCTCTGTGTGCATGTTATTCAGAGTTGGGTGTACAGCAATGTTCCACTTGTACATGCAGTGTATTTGTACTTTTATTTACAGGAGGAGGTAACACGTCGGCTGGAGTTGGCTGAACGTCCACTTGGGGATGTGCAAAAAGAAAAGAGAGCAGGAGAAGAGGAATGAGGAGTTTATCTGCGTATGGACGTTAGGGACTTTAGGAATCGCTGTGCTTTGCTGTATTCTGGGTAGTCTTTTGTGTGCTTTGATGTATTCTGGGTCGTCTTTTTGTGCAAGTTGAACAGTTTCAACCACGATGCAACTTAAACAGTAAAGTTGTTCTACTTTCTATAAATGCAGGCCGCTGCTGGCTTTCCGTTTCGCTTCAAAACCGAAATCCCCTCACAGTTATTTTTGACTGTGAACTCGCCAATTTTTTACTTAAAAGTGGAAGAATTGTAGTAGTGAGCAGAGGCAGTTACATTGAACATGTGGAAACGAGTTAACGAGATTGACGAGTTAGAGAGGGGAATAACATCAGAGGAAAGCAACTGGCCAGTGTAGGGAATACCGGAGAAAGAAAACCTGTGTTTTTTTAAACGGAAAACAGTGTTGCACGGAGTGGGGTTCGAACCCACGCGATCTTCCGATCAGGGGAACTTAAGTCCACCCCCTTAACCACTCGGGCATCCGTGCTGGAGTAGGGGCACTTAACGTTTGTCTTAAGGGGATGTGTTTGAATTGCTTTTAGGAATAGTGGAACATGCTAAAAAGTCCTTAAAAGGAAACGTGCTGAAAATAAGGTTTTGCTCTATCTAGTCAACAGGAAGTAGTTTCCCTTTGCAACGAAGGCATAGTGAGGGGAGCCAGCACGGATGCCCGAGTGGTTAAGGGGGTGGACTTAAGTTCCCCTGATCGGAAGATCGCGTGGGTTCGAACCCCACTCCGTGCAGCTATGTGTTGTTACATTCTTGCTCATTTAATTCAATACACTGTTTTAATGCCCAGGAATTCATCTATTCTTGTTGTTAATGCGAAGGAATCCTGCTTGGGATCTTCAGGAACCGAAGGTGCTAGGTACATTGACCCCCACGCGGCCGGATATATCGGACGGCACCCTCCACAAAAAGGAACCATGACGAACAAAAATTTCTCTCTAATCTAGTACATTATTCCGTTGATTATTGAAAAAATTTGGGAGGGTTTCATCCTATGTATGTTTAAGGGGAACATCATGTCTCGATTTCTGTCATCGATGCCATCTAGGTCACATGTATTATTTTTCCTTAATTACTATCCTCCACCTGTAGAAGTGCATCAGCCGATTTAAAATGACAAATATAAGCCAAATATTAGCCATGAAAACAAAGGAATGTGCTAGGAACGCCTGAGCTGCTCGACGGGCTCGTCTGGGAGGATGAGGTCAGAAGGGCAATTTTGGTTTTGAAAGGTATCCTATAAACGTTGCCAGGGAATTAACCTGAGCACTACATAAAACCACTGTTCAGGTCTACGGTCAAAACGATCAGATAATACACGGCGTGCTTACTAGCCATTTCATGATCGGTCTTGTGTGTGCCCGCCTGGACTACAGTCTAGCACAACCCCTTCGGCCCCATGTGTTGCACCCCACATCTAGTTCTAAACGAAAAGCGTTGTTAACTTCTCAAGTTTACCGATATTGCCTCTCCGGTTTGTCACTGTACCGTGCTACAAATTCTTGAAATGGCTATTCACTAACACTACGCACTTGACAAGCACCGCTTCCTGTTTATCTCACGTTCTAAACAACAAAAGAGTTGATGAGGTTCCAAATGCCTCGCCTCCTGTTAGCAGCAATCTTCAACAGACGCTGACGCTCCTGCTGCTAGTCGCAGTGGAAATGGAAGCGGCAGCAGGTGAAACCGCACCCGTGCTGGCTTAGCTCTGTACTGCGAGTTTGATAAGGTGTTCCATGAAGACTTTAAGACTAACATCATCTGTGTTGATGAAGGCTTCCCCTCCCTCCGTAAGGCCGAGGGGCTGCGCTGCTCCCGAATTGACGTACGACGTTGACGGGTTGACTTTCGCCAAAAGAAAGCGCGCTTGCGAGCCACCGCTGTTACACTGGACATACTTTGGCGCGGGGAAACGGTCCCCCAGCACGACACTAGCATCATCCACAGGTGCCTGCATACACAAAGGCACATGCTTACGGGCTAGAATTGGTGCCCAGAAAGCCACAAGCCATCAACAGACGCAAGAGGAACAACAACTTCCGGCGACTTCCGCTTCACGCGGTTGTGCTTTGCGCGTAGCAGGCAGGAGGGCCTAGGATTCAGGATTTGGAATGTACCTGCAACAGCTGCCTTAAATTTTCATATTCTGGCAAGTTATGATACCCTTGTTCTCTCCACTGATGAATTAGCTCGCCGTGCCAAACAACGACGTGGAAAAATGAGTCCAGCAACAATATAACATCCGGCTGCAACACAAATCCCAAGCCGCAAAGCAAAAGCCCTGGGGAATTCGGTAGTCTCACTGGGTAAAATGAATCACATAAAGAGTCATACACCTCGACATGCGAACCCTAAACAGTATGTCTTGATGACAAAAAGCGTTGGCAATGCACAAACGCTAAGGGCTTTGAATACGTCGACTCCAAAGGGTGATGCTTCAAACGACAATAATAGAGTAACACAGAATAGCCAATTTAGTGCAACTGAAAATATGACTGCCTTCCTACAGCAGGAAATCGTGTAAATGATACGAACCAGCAAAGTGCACAGAGAAACGGAAAAAAGAACGTTTGCGTGGGTCAAACCGGAAGATTTGCGTGGTATAATGAAGGGAAGGAACCAGAAAAGGGGGAAAAACAACATAGGTGGGAGAGAAAGCCGGGAATAAGCAAAGTTCATACCTTGAGTGCCTGGGCATCCAGCAGCACAGGCTGGGGGGGGCCTTGCTGGTTGAGTGAATACGAAAGCAACGCCGGTTGAATCATCACCAATGCATTCATAACGCTTGCTCTCAATAGCACAGACCTAACGAAACCACAGCACACCACACGTGCATTACAATCTACCTGATAAATGCTGTAACAAGTCGAACCAGATATACTGTTACTAAGACAGCCTTCCCTATATAGCTCTGCCTGCACTCCAGCAAGCAGGTGTCCATCGCAACCCGCGCAGCGCTATTGTTCTCGGCGGCAAATATCAGCGAGCGAACAAATAATGCAAACACGGGAGGCCGACGTAAGAAAGTACCTGTAGTACGCAGTTTCGTCGGGGCTTGCGTTGAAAGTTTGCAAGAAATGACTGCGCCTGAGATGGTACATGAACTGTGGGTATATGGCGAACTCCGTGGAAAGATGGAAGGAGTTGGGGTCATCTTTTTGATAGTCTGCATTTGTTTGCAGTTACACAGACCGAGCAAACATGCAAGAAAACGTGTGAGAACAAGCGCAAATGCAACAGTGCTGAAATAAAATAAATCACAGAACCGTCCATACAAAGTACACTGCTCATACGCTTAAAACAACGGAACCGAAGAAGTAAACAGCCTCATAAAAGCCAGACGAGTCACGGAAGGCTTCAGTAAGACAAAAGGGAACGAGACTCCGGAGAAGGCGTACCTCACGAGGAAAGACAGAAAGTAGACGAGAAGTACAGCGAATGCAGCATAGAGGAACAGAACAGGCGAAGCGAATAAAGTACACTCAAAGAAAACAATCACACTCACAACCTCTTCCGAACTGCCTCTTCACAGAACAGCGAAATAAATGAAGCATAGCAAGACGGTGCAAAGCAACAAACGCCACCAATAAAATTGCCGAAACGCGCCTTACCTGCAAAACGCGAAACCAGTCGAATAAGCTTCCTGTCTAGCCATCTCAGGACATCGAGAGAATCTTCTGTCTCCGTTTTGAATACTGCAAGACGCGCCATGAGCACTGCTGCCGCTTCCTGGTCAAATCCTGGGAGCCAAGCACACTGCAGCAGAAAAGATATTCCTCAAACTGCTGAAAGCACGTAGACTGAGTCCAGGTAGTTTTTGCACTGAATGCACTTTTATCCGGCCGGTTGCAAACAAAACAACACCCAGCGGAAACTGAAAAATATATAGACGGCAGACACTAAAGCCAAATACATTCTTAAGAATTACCATAGCTGATAGCCGACAGGGAGAGAGATATCCTCGCCACACGTTAAGTGTACATTCGTCATTCAAACGCATCTGGCCTATACATTACCCCCACGATTTTTCCTGGTTAATACTTGCTTCATACACAATTCTGCCCTAGCTGTGCTACCCTGTAATGCCCATATAAGGCATTCAATCTAGTAAAAATTGTTAAAATCGAGCGGTTCCGTCAAGACCACCGTCCACTAGCTTATGACCTTATATGGCTAATTATTTGCACGTTCAAGACTTATCAAACACTCCTATACTCTCTATTCGTAATTGCGATTAATTTAACCAAATAGAGTCAAACAAGGGATGAACTAATATCCAATTCAATCACTCATAGGAACCCAACTATCTACAGAGTGAATCAAGTAGGCACACAGCTGGAATCAACACACGAGGCCCCAGAACTGCTCCCAAACTAAAACGTGGCTCGTTCTGCGTCTAGTTTGAAGAAAAATAACAAACCTGGAGCTATGTCCAGCGGGCTTTGATCTGCAAATCTGTAGGAGAGCGTCGTAACTCGCAGCCGGCGTCTGCCGCTAGGATGTAGGTATGATGTTTGAAATTGCAGGAAAGATTGTTTTCCTGCATAAAAAGTGACAGGAAAAACAAACAGCCACATATCAAACGTCACTAATCTTTGATGAATGAAGGGGTAGCACTAGGGAAGCAGACAATAGAAGGTATGGGTGACAACCTAGCTTGTAGGCCATCTGAAAGTCAAAGAGGCTACTGCCAAGAGAATTCGAAAAAAGACTGAAGAACAGGCAGCAACAATGAATGAACTCACAAGCAGGCTGACCATGCACCAATAACTATGGGCTGCATTGATGCATGCTCAGATACAAGATTTGCTAAACTATTGCACGAATCACCTGGGGGCAAATTTGAAACATGTTGGTTTGTGACTTCGAAGTAAAATGCAATTGTTGTTTCCTTGTCCATTGCTGCCGCCTGCCATTCACAAGATGCGCCTTCACCGACGGTCAAGTCCGAAACTTGGGCCCCCTTCTTTCCCGTGCCTGCAAACGAGCGACCAAACAAATTACTGGGAAGTGAATGTACAAATCGAGAAAGTTGAAGCACATGAAAGACACTACACATTCAGCTGACGCGGGTGAACTAGCTCACGCGCTATATGAACAAATGCAATTTAGGCGTACAACGCAATATAACAAATTAGAGGGAGGGGAGATAATAGTGAATCGCATATGAGCAATCAGAATGCGCCAACAACAAATTCAAGAATTTTACGATCCGAAACGATATCTCAGCAGGTTCAACACAAGCACTGACAAGGAAAAAAAGGCGAGGTCTAATGCTATGCCCATTTTTTCAGCAGACGAACACAGCCGTGGGAAATTCGCCGAGACGATGGAGATCCTCCAACAGCATGAAGGGCAAAAAGACGGACATAGATTCAGTGAAGCCAGGTCAAACAAAGAACAAGTCTACAGAGTAATTCAGGAACTACAGAGGAGAAAATGTTAAATGATTGAACACCAGTAAATGGCATAGCCTACTTGTGCAAGGGCCGATAGCGCCACAGACTTTGAACTCTTTGCTGCACAAAACTTCCATCTTTGCGTTGAAGCCCATCTTCAAGAACCCTAAAAGCAGACCGCAAATCATAAAGCCCAACCCATAAAATCTAAGACCTGATGCTGACGGCGGGCAAAGTGGAATCTGATAACAGGGAATTGCAACACATGCGGACGGCCAGCGATGCCAGAATGGAAAGAAGGTAGAGCAGCACTAAAAAGACCAGTAATTTGATGGTGTGAACCACATGAAGTCAGCAGTATTGGAAGCACGGAAATCAAGCAGAAAAAAGCACAATCCCTCGGGATTTACAAGCTGCCCATGACCACGAAGGATAACTAATTGTCAGCTTACCCGTGGAATCGGTCTCCAAAAACTTTTTGAGGCTGTCTTTATAAACGTTGAGAGAGAATGAATCACTCATAACGACGCAACCTCCGGATTTTTCCGGCATTACTTTCATCTCGTACAGACCCACCTACTCGCAGCCAATGGCAACCACAAACGAACAAATAAGCGAATAATCAAATGGTGCTGTGACACGCCCATCTCTTCAGCAAACCGACACATGAAAATGGACTCGTTCATCCACTGGACTACCTATTCGCTCATCTACTCGGGACTAGAGAACAAACAAACAAGTCACCTCTTCTCCAGCACTCAACGCAAGAACGACTGCCTCCAGACACACGAAAAATTAGTGGGGTACTGTTCGCTTCCGCGGCGTCCATTGGTCAAGGGGTAGGAAAACAGATCAATGCATGCAGAAGCGTGCAGACAGGATGTGCGGAGAAGAACACTGAGCAGCCTGCCCTTGCCTACTGCACCCAACGCCAATGCAAACAGGGAAGAGCATGAGGACAGACATGGCGGCCCAAGAGATACGCCTGAAAAGTGGCAAAAAGCTCGAGTGACACCCTCACCTGGTCCAGTGAACAAGCAAAGATATCGACAGCGCAGCCGGCCCGAACAGCTCTGTTCGCTAGAGATGTGTAGAACTTGAGTGCCTTCTGCACAAAGCGTGCATTTTGGTTATCCTTCTGCAAGTCCAAGTGGTGACGGATGGACTCTGCCAAGGGTAGGTCCACGATCTGCAAAAACAGCCAAACTGGCTCGTCTTTCAGAAATCTCGCACGCTACTCAGGCTCGAAAACTACTGTCTTCGCCCCGCAACAAAATTAGACACGACATTCATACAGACACCTAAAGCAGGAAGAACCCTACAAAAGAAAAGACTGGCCACGAAATGAGCAAATAAACAAATGGGACTGGTGTTACACAGAAGCAGACTCAAGAGATAAACAAATGCACCTGAATACAACAACACACCAAGAACAACTCACCAAGAACGCCAGCAAGAGCCAAACTAGCACGCATACGTACGAACGGGACACACACCGGAAGACCAATGAAAATCACTCATCAACACAGGCAGTAGGCTAATGATAACGCAAGCGGGCGAATTTCATCCGCACTGTTTGCTGAAAAGCTCCAAAGCACATACTAGCAGGAAGCAAAGGAGAGAACAAAAAAGCACAAACCGATGACGACACCAGAGAAGTCTGGAGGCAGCCAACGAGAACAAGCAAAATGAAAACACAAATTAAACACGCTGTGGGAAAATTACAACACAGCAACAACCCCCAGCTTGGCTATCCTTGTGGCGGCAAATATGACAAACAAACACTGAAACACACACACGCATTACATGAGCCAACAAACAACACAACCACCACGCAAACGCCTAGGCAGAAAAACGAAGAAGCAAACCAAAGACGAAACACACGATCAAGATCGGTAGGCAGCAAGCAATGTAACGGGATAAAGGGTGCTGCGAACAGCGCTATTCCAAGCCAAGGATACCTGTCCAGGCCCCGTTGTACACACTCCCCCAGTGAACAAGAGGATGCGGCACGGTAGCTGAAGCCAACAACTTTCCACCAACGCAACCGCAACGGACAACGCCAAGCCCGTGCACCGCTTTGGCCTGTTTGCAAAGAGACACAAACGACGTAAAAGCAGGTGCACTACCCAGAAGCACCTCTGGCACCGAACAAACAAACGACCACCAATTCACACCCAACAAAACCGATCTAATGTCAAAATCAAGCAGAACAACCAAAGCACGCTGCTAAACCAAATGAATCCCTCGGCACAACTAACTGTGCAAATCCGTGCTGCGGATGATTGGACGCTTCAAATCCAGCTGCAACAAAAAAATATTGCAGGCGCCGTCCTAATAATCTGAACCCTTCTATAACTTTACTATTCGAAACGTACCGAGAGTCTGCAGGAACCGGCCAATAGTCCTTGGAAAGATTCTCGAGAATAAAGGAAACCTTCGCTTCACATTCTCCTACAGGCTGAATAAATCGCGCTGCTGCTGCTGGTACCAGCGGATGACGCGTCGTCGTCCCCCCAGAGCGCGGAGCAGCAAAAGAAGAGCCTGGCGAAAGGCCCAGCTGCTGCTGAATCTGCACAGTAGCATACAGCAGCAGAGCAAAAACACCATAAAGTGGCAACAACATTAAGACATAATCCCGAGAAATAAACTTTTGACGGGAAACCGAATTGTGAGCCACTCTGTAGCTAACCAAACGGGCGAATGCACACCGATCCGGAGGGGAAACCATCCACACACGAAAAAACAAATTATATTACAACTGGAAGCAGCTGATAACTTCAGTGTGTTAAACGTCATTTGGCTGGATTCCATCGGCTCTTTAAGTAGTTTGTCTAGCCGCGAACTTGTATACCACAGCGTGGTCGCTGCAGCTGCAGGGCCAGAAGCAGCAGCAGTAAACTACTGCAGCGGCAACAACAGCAGCAGCGGCAAAATATCACAGTGCCAGTTAAAGGGGCAGCACTCTAACAGGAACTGCGGCAGCGGTATGAAAAGTTACAAGCATCAGGGCAGCAGTCGCAGCAGCCAGCAACAGAAGCATCCGACATACGCTAGCTGAAGAGAGTTCCCTTGATCCGTGGAAAACATGCACTTTGTTGTACTCGCTAGGATCCGCAATTTCATGGAGCATGCACATAGCACCAAAAGAAATCAAACAAATCATTGCGTCTGAAGGCATCAAAGCCAACGCCTGCAAGCACACCATCGCACACCAGTAACAAAGCAACATGATAAACGGTAAGACTATTCAATGATAAAAGAAGTATGATGGAACACTCCAGCTAGTCTTTCAAAAGTGCAAATAACGAGAAACAGCGGACATTACAGAAATAAGGAATATCGCGCCTGCTGCAGCAGGAACAGTTGCTGTCGCTGCAGCACTAACATGTGCTACTGCTGCAGCAATGGCAGCTGCCGCCGATACGGTTTACTGTACGCCATGCGGTAAGCCATAAAGTACATACAGTGCAAACCACGCACAAAAGACAATCTGTAGAACAACGCAGTAGTAACGAACGACCACAATCGATGCAAGAACGGCTAAGCAAATGCATGTAACGCAGCAATTATCCCATAAACAGTAAACAACGCATGCAGTGGTAACGACCACCATCGGTGTAAGGATGGCTAAGCAAATGCATGCAAAGCAACAATATTTCCAAATTCAACAAAATGACTACAGAGCTCACCAAACGGCACAGGACAAACTCAGTAGACCTTCAAATGTGCAATTGGTCGAATATATATACGCCAATTAAGAGCCAAAAACATGTATATGCAGATACGAATACCCACATGCGAGCAACAGCACAACAGCAGCAAGAACAGTAGCACCTCCTTATGACGTGCGGCGGCAACGGCAGCAACAAACCTGTAGCAAGGAATCCTTGAGTTGTTCGACTTCTTCTTCTATAATACAGGTGTCAAGCACTAACACAAAAAGGGGTGGCGGCAGAAGCTGTGTACCTGCTGCTGTTGCTGTTGCTGCTGCTGCTGCTGCGCTGCTGGGTAGAGACAAACTTGGTGGCAATATATATTCTATTGTTGGGTACAAAAGTTCCGCAGGTAAGTTCTGCAAAATGCAACACAACAAATCTCCATTTTCCGGCTCATTTCAAATCCTACGAAAGTGCAATGCAGCGCCAACGAATGCACGTGGAAGAAATACACGGAAGAAGTCAAACAGACGAAGATGGCAAATGAGCCAAAGGAGTACATGGACCAATTCGGCTTGAAGGTGAATTCCAGACCTCCGTGAAAAAGATCAGAATACAGCATACACGACACACTAATATGTCCAAGTGTAACAGCCAATATGAGTCAAACATGGAAGCAACCTATGACTGTGCACAGCGCCCACAAAAGACTATGCAACAGGCCGGCACAATGGAAGCATAGAGATCCACGGAAGACTAATATGGATGCGCAGATAACAATATTGAAGATAGTCAAGGCATAAGGAGCGCGACCATTTGAAGAAATTAAAACCACAGCAATACGAGCAATACACAAAGGAAACAGCTTTAGCATAGGCAAACAGCTCAATGGCAACACAAGACGAACCTGCTCCGATATATGGGCGGCGTAATGACTAGGGAAAGAATTCCTCTGGAGTGAGAAGGGGCACGTCCAGCTCTTGTTTCTACAGATGCAACAGCAGGAGCACCGAACGGGATGCAGCAGCAACAGGAAAAACAACTGCATCACCAACTAGAAATTGTAACACCCCAGCTCACAAGCATCAGTGGCAACGCGGTAACCAGCAGAACAAACCGGAGTAAGACACAAAAGAAGCACAGGCAACAGAAAGTAACAGCTAGAAGAGAAGGGCGGGATAAGTAACAACATAGCAAGGGGCCGCAGAATCAGTGGGACAAGCGACAGCAGAAGAGTACAATCAGCAGCATCACAAGCACGGGTTACACAACCCGCAGAGGCAGTATCTACTGCATCAAGCGTTACCTGAAATCAACTGCACAGAACGGGTTTAGGACGCATCCACTGGCCCTGCACCTGACGGGTTCATACTCGACCAGCTGCAGATGTGTACAATCTCTTAGCGGGGTGTACATGCACCCCAAAGGCAGTTCAATTTGCTGTGCCTCAGCACGCGTCGGTGGCCAAATGTTCCACGAAAAACGGCAGCCTGTTGCTGCCTCGTGCTCGTGAACGTCCATCGTGCTCAGCTGTAAACCACAAGCCCCAAGCCCTGAATGCCTATGCCCAAAACGCCAACACCCAAGGGAGGTGAACAAGCGGCTAAGGACTGCTTCTGGCTGCTTACACACTGCAGCAAACGGACAAGCAGTGCCCTTGCCGCCCTGGCACAAGGCTATTCAAAAACAGCCAGATCCAGTCGTTACTTCTTTCTGCGGCTGCTCCTGGAGCGGTTGTTGCCACCGTGGTTGCTCCCGCGGTAGCTGTTGCTGCTGGTGATACGGTGTCTAGTGCTCTTTACTGTTGAGCGACAAAGGAGCCGAGCGGTGGTCGTATTACCCATACGCCTAGAATATATGTAACGAGAACGCAGCAGCCCCCGTGCCAGCTGGAGGCGCGCGGGAGAGGGGGGGGGTGATCAGCACTGCCTAGAAGGCGCCTGGAAAGTGGCAGTGTTGTTGTCTTCCGAAAGATTTATATGTATTTCAACTTAAATATACAAATTGTATCAGCCGGGGTGGAAATTGGCTGGGGCTTCGGCGAGACGAGAAGGGGCGCAGTGCACGCGCACTACAATAGGGTTCATGTGCTAACCTTAGATGTCTAGTTCCACGAAAGGGAACAATTAAAATATAAGTATGCTTATGTTGGAACACTTTGGATAGAAAATATGTCAAATAAGTTAGGAGTGCTCGTCCGCCTACACGAGGCCCAGGGCTGACCGTGAGGCTGACGCAGCGGTCCTTGCTCTGACCCTCTGCGGGGGGGAGTCAGTCAGTTCTATTATTCTGGGTTTTTCCGTAATAATATGGACTCAAATATGTTTTGGAAATTAATATTTTATTAAATGGAACGTCTGTTAATTGTGAATGGAGAATAGATTACAGTTGTGGAGTGTGCACCTAGTTAGGCATACTGAGGAGACATACGTAGTAACAGGGAAGCTCAGCTGTTCACTACATTTGGGGGCCGTCACGGGAAGTACTCTTCTCATTCCTTGCCTTTCTTTACCTAATTAATTAGCATGCAAGAACCCAGGAACCTATTGAAAGTGTACACGGAGCGGAAGTAGAGATGCCTTTACAAAGTCGTGTGGTGTTTGGTGTAACAAACTTCACAAAGGCAAGGATGTCTACCCATCGTGAACCAACTCGAGTCAACCAAACAAGTTTAACATAAAGACAGTACCTGCAGAGGACAGGCAAAACAGAAGTCAGCACAGACGGCATGAGCTGCGTCAAGCGAAGCGGATAGTGGAGAAGGTAACGCAGGGGAGAGTCCGTTAGTAGAGAGTACGAGGGTTGAGGGAGCCGACATAAGTTATGATCATGAGTGAACAGAGGTTACATGCGCAATAACTGCATGATCTAATGCATTCCAGTCTCCCCTGGATGGGGAAAGAGGCTGAAGCGTGAGAGCGGATCAGCACACGAAGAGGCTGCTGATTATGAGGCCCCCTCGCAGACGGCAGGAACGCAGCCTGAGGTAGAGTCAGCTAGGGAATAGATGTCAGCGACTCGGCAAGTAGAAAAAATGATAAGTGGGAGCATGTCCGCAAAGGAAGGGGATTCAAGCCCTGAGGAGGCCCCACAGAAGACAGGCGGGCACGCTGATGTAGATACCACTAGGGACGAAGAGGAAGGGACGCAGCAGTCGGAACACGAGGTCTGCAAAAGGGACGCAGAGGGAGCGGAAGAGCCCGCTTACCCGATTGATGAGGGTGTACTGACTCCATGGTGGCGAGAGGCTGGTGAGACACGAGAACCTGATAGGTGCGGAGTGTTGCGCAGTGTGGGCACTACCGCAGTTTTGTTGAGAGCCAATGTGAGGCGCTTTTTTATACGAAGTCCTTTAAAAGTTTTGTTAGTTAGGAAAAAGTTGATCGTTTACAACTGAAGGCGCGCCGCCCTTCAGAAGATTGTATGCTTATCGAGGTCACTGGCGAGCGGATGCACAATGATCGGGTCGTCATGAGACCGACAACGTGGGGTGGGCGAGACGGTTCCACGGGAGAATTCTTGAAGGGGCCTGCGCCTGTGTTGTGTGCTAAGTCCTGTTGCGTCGACCGCTCAAAGAGTGGAATTGTATCTTCAGTAAGATAAGTTGCGGACCCATGCGAATTAGACATGGAGTAAGCTAACGGTAGCTCTGTCATATGCATAAACGAAAAAGGTGGGCCTCACTAAGGGACTGCACCAGAGAACCCCAGCAGAGCAGGCGTACGTCCAAGAGGAGGTATGCTGACGGAACAGACCACGGCCATCCTACTTCCGCCACAACAGCGGTACCAGGCCCACGAGAGGGTAGGGGCGAAGGCATCGATTGACTTTATAGTTTTGCAGGGTAAAGCAAATATACAGGGAATATACAGTACTGGCCTCTCCGGACTCTGGAAATACAGTGGGGGTACGTCGCACGGATGAGCAGCAAGGGGGACTGTGCTACACATGGATTGGATCTTGCCACCCCCCAGTCCGCCAGACCAGTATCCAGGCTCAAAGTAGCACAACTTCAAAGGGAGAAGCGGAGAAGTCACCGAGGACCGAGGCACAACACGGACATTTTCAATTGGAAGTCTGGATGGCAGAGGCGTTGTGGGTCTCTACGGAGTTCCGGAATGCCCGAGGCCTTCCCGACGCACTCTCGGGAGGGATGGGTGCTAGAGAGCTTCACCCGTTTTGAGTTATTATGTTATTTACACAGTTAATAGCTTAGCACAGGGTCACACAGACGCTCGCGCAGTTGTATGATACCACACTATAGGAATGCCCACTATGTTAGCCGTGCATAAATAAATACAGGCACCGGGTTAGGGAAAGTAGTCATTATGTCTACTAATAATAGCCCCTAGAAGGGAGACACTTATAGCGGGAGGCCTGGAGTAAAAGGAAATGCACTATCGTAAAGGGTATGGCAGGTGAAATGAAGGACAAAATGTAGCACGGCACGACAATGACCCCACACATGTTGAAGGCTCGAGTAGCACACTGCAAGACACAACCCCTTAACTTTGGAAAAACGCAGAAAATAAAGCAGGACAAAATAAAAAAATCATGTTAAATTAGCAATATTGGGTCTATGTATATACACACTATGCGCCAGGAGATTAGTAATAATTGGAGCGAGGATGTTAATAGATGGGTCGATAGCTAGACACTCTAAAGAGGGATCACACCTAAAATATAATCAACAACAAAAACACTGTGTATAAACAGCTCACCTGCGGCAGAATGTGCATGCAAATGTGGGAGGAGTCAGCGAACATGCAGCAAAAATATCAACAACCCTGTGGCACCGGGGCCATATATATATATATATATATATATATATATTAT
>NW_013566500.1:12500-22500 GCF_000499605.1 Eimeria maxima | reverse complement strand
GCTGCAGCAAACGGAGTTGTTAGTAAATCATTACTAGGTGCCACTGCTTGCAGCCTCCCCCGCAGCAGCAGCAGCAGCTGCTGCTGCTGGATTTGCTGCTGCACCTGCTGGTGCATGCTCTGCAGCAGCAGCAGGTGGAGGCGCTGCAGTAGCTGCAGCAGCACTGTGTGCTGCTACAGCAGCAACAGCTGCTGCACCAGCAGCTGTTCCTGCAGCAGGTGCCCCTGCTGCAGTAGGTGTTGCTGCAGCAGCACTTGTTGCTCCTGCATCAGGTGCTGCTCCTGCAGTAGTTGTTCCTGCTGCGGTAGTTTCTGCTGCAGCAGCAGTAGTTGCTGCAGCAGCAGTAGTTGCTGCAGCAGCAGTAGTTGCTGCAGCAGCAGTAGTTGCTGCAGCAGCAGTAGTTGCTGCAGCAGTAGTTGTTGCAGCAGTAGTTGCTGCAGTAGTTGTTGCAGCAGTAGTTGCTGCAGCAGTAGTTGCTGCAGTAGTTGTTGCAGCAGTAGTTGCTGCAGCAGTAGTTGCTGCAGTAGTTGCTGCAGCAGTAGTTGTTGCAGCAGTAGTTGCTGCAGCAGTAGTTGCTGCAGCAGCCGTCTGCGTTGTTTCCGCATTAGGTGCAGCAGTTGCTGCTCCATTGGATGGTGCAGCAGCAGCATCAGTTGTTGCTGCTGCTGTTGCAGCAGCAGCAGCAGCAGCAGCAGCAGCAGCAGCAAGTTCTTGTCTTTGTGCCTTCCGTCTATTTTTTCTTGCTGCTCTTCTTTGTCTTCTGTTAGTTCCTATCTTACTTTCTTTAGGTCTATAAGCAGCAGCAAATGCCAAGACACGTGGTGGCAGCAGCTGCAGCACTTGCTGCTGCTGCTGCTGCTGCTGTTGTTGTTGTTGTTGTTGTTGTTGTTGTTGTTGTTGTTGTTGCTGCTGCTGCTTTTGCTGCTGAGGTCGCTGCAGCAGCATGAAGGGCAATTGCTGCGGAGGACCGTACCTAGCAACTGCATTAATAAGGGCTTTCTGCTGCTCCTCAACAAATTGCTGCTGCTGTGTCTTCTGCTGCTGTTGCTGCTGCTGTTGCTGCTGCTGCTGACAAGAAGCACCCTCGCTGCAGTTGCTGTTTAAGGGCGCAGAGTCTGCTGCTGCTGCTGTTGTTGTTGCTGCTGTTGTTGTTGTCTCTTGACCGCACTTTCCCTCTGCTGGCGTCTCCTGAGCACCTGCACTGCTGCTGCTGCTGCTGGCGTTAACAGCACTCTGCTGCTGCTGCTGCTGCTGCTGCTGCTGCTGCAGTGGCTGTTGGGATGCAGCGCTGCAGCAGCAGTGCCGCAGCTCCCTGTACACCCCAAGAGCTAAAGTTGTAGGAAGACCAACAGCAGCAGCAATTCGCCTCTTGCATCTGCATGCAAACAGCAGCAACAACTAATGTAAGCAGCAGCAGCAGCAGCAGCAGGAGTAACAGTAAAAGCAGCAGCAGCAACAGCAATGTATACGCAGTAGCATCGGCGATACCTCAACGGGGAGTTTGCTGTTGCTGCTGCTGCTGCAGATCAAGCAGAACGCAGCAGCAGCACACAAATCAACAGCAGCAGCAGCAACAACAACAACAGCAGCAGCAGCAGCAGCAGGTAGCTTACTCCTTATTACGTATAAGTACAGCAGGTATATTAAGTATAGAAGACAGCAGCAGCAGCTGCTGCACACCAAACCCCCTCAACCCTCCCTCAGCAGGAGAGCAGCAAATACATACAACAGCAGCAATATCTGCTGCTGCTGCTGCTGCTGTTGCTGCTGCTGCTGCTGTTGGTGCTGTTGATTCTGCTGGTTGTGCTGCTTCAATATGAGCAGCTGGGGATGCTGCTGCTGCTGGTGTTGCTGCTGCTGCTGGTGTTGCTGCTGCAGCAGCAGCCTGCTGCTCTAATATTGCTGCGCATGCATTGAAGCCAATTGCTGCTGCTGCTCGAAGACGAACACCAGATGCTGCAGCAGCAGCACACATTCTGCAGCAGCAACAGCAGCAGCAACAGCAGCAACAGCAGCAACATCAATAAAACACGCAGCCAATATAGGGGAGATCTACCAGCAGCAGCAAACCATCTAAGCACTAACACAGACAGTGTGCAGCAGCAGCAGCAGCAGCAGCAAGAGAAGCAGCAGCAGCGGCAACAAAAGCAACAGCAACAGCAGCAGCAGCAGCAGCAGCAGCAGCAGGGAGGGAGTGATTGGTTTACTGTTCAATTAAGGAAGTAATCTCCTCCTCAGCATTGCCAATAGACAAAGGCCTGCAGCACAAATATAAATACAAGCTGCTGCTGCTGTTGCTGCTGCTGCAGGAGAGATGCTGCTGCTGCAACTGCAGCACGAGAAGTAGCTGCTGCTCTACCTCAACAGCAGCAACAACAACAGCAACACCAACAGCAACAGCAAAAGGAGCAACGGAAACAACAGCAGAAACAACAGCAGCAGCAGCAACAACAGCAGAAACAACAGCAGCAGCAGCAGCAACAGCAGCAGCACCAGCAGCAGCAGCAGCAGACCATGGAGAGATAAACGGAGAGAGCAGCGATGCCTTAAATTGAAGAAATTTTTTCTGTTTTGTTCTGCTGCATCCTATTGTCTCCATTTGCTGCTGCGGTCGCTGCTGCTGCTGCTGCTGCTGCTGCGGCTGCTGCTGCTGCTGTTGCTGCTTTCGCGCCATTTTAACAGGAGAGGGGCACAGCCCCACAGCAGCTTCCCCACTCTAATTATACAAAAATTTGCTGCTGCTGCTGCTTCTGCTGCTCTTGTTGCTGCTGCTGAGATAGGATTGCTGTGCAGCTGCTGCAGCTGCTGCTTCTGCTGCTGCTGAAGATTCTGCAGCAGCAACTACTGCTGCTGCTGTTTTTATGAGCCCAAGGATCTAGCAGTTTATTGGAAGATCTGCTGCTGCTGCTGCTCCTGCTCCTGCTGCCATGCGTTGAAACCCATCACAATTGCTGCTGCTGCTGCTGCTGCTGCAGCAGCAGCAGCAGCAGAAGGAGGTTAAATAAGAGGTTTATAATTCAGATATTTTGTGATTTCAATGCAGCAAATATCTATTGCAGAGTAATAGCTGCTGCTGCTGCTGCTGCTGCTGCTGCTGTTGCTGCTGCTCCTACTGCTGCAGCCCCTAAGATTCTGTCGAGTTGCTGCAGGTTGAACAAAAAAAAGAAATAAATAATTAAATTTAATTAAATTAATTAATTAGTTAATTTTTATTTTTATTATTTTTATTTCTTTGCATGCAGCAAGTTAGTCTTATTTCTGCAGCTGCTGCTGCTGCATCGCAGCAGGTAGGGGGGCCCCCCAACAGGAACAGCAGCAGCAGCAGCAGCAGCAGCAGCAGAGCAACAGCAGCAGCAGCAGAAGAAGCAAATATAAATACAAGACATAGGAGAGATAACTCCCTCATCTGATCTCTAGCTGCTGCTGCTGCTGCAGCAGCTTTTGCTGCTGCAGCGTTAGCAATATATCTTCTGCTGCAGCAACTGCTACTGCAGCAATCGCAGCAACAGCCTTACGAGCATCTGCTGCTGCAGTTGCTGCTGCTGCTGTTGTTAACATTCCCTTAGACATACAGACTACTAAACCCTAAACCCTAAACCCTATGGAGGTTAGTGCTGCTGCTGCTGCTGCTGCAGTGTATCTCTCTGTTATATCCTTAGAAGGACCTGGAGGCCCTTGGGTCTGGTTACGAGCAGCAGCAGCAAAGCTACCTGCTGCTGCTGCTGCTGCTGCAGACAGAGCTGTTCTTGCTGCAGCAAGGGCTGTACAACGGGTAAGCTGCACCTGCTGCTGCGTAGGCTCAACTGCTGCTGCTGCTGCTGCTGCCGATTGTACTGCTGCTGCTGCTCCTGTATTTGCTCTTCCTGCTGCTGCAGCAGAGGTTCACAGGTTGCTGCTGCTGCTGTCATGTGCTGTTGCTGCTGCTGCAGGAAGCAGACACCGCGGAGGTTATAGACAGCTGGCCCTATGGAGAAGGCTCCCGCCTGTCTGTGCTGCGGCCCAGCAGCAGCAGCAGCAGCAGCAACAGCAGCAGCAGCGAGAGCAACAGCGCTGTTGCTGCAGGAGATTCATCTTGGGCGGGCAAATGGTTGTATGCTGCAGTGACAACTGCTGCACTTCCTGCTGCTGCTGCAACATCTCTGCTGCAGCAGCTGCAGCGGCAGCACCAGGCGCTGCAGCAGAACTGCAGCAGCAGCAGCAACAGCAGCAACAAGAGCAGTGTATTCGTCGCAGCTAATTTAAAAGAATGGATGCAGCAGCTGCTGCTGCAGCAGCAGCAGCAGCTGTCCTCTGCAGCCATTTCCCTACCACAGAGCATTTGCATGCTGCAGCAGCAGCAACAGCAACGGCAGCAGCAGAAGCAGCAGCAGCTATCCCCTTTAGGTGGTCGCTCGCTGCTGCAGGATGCATGGGGTATATCTTCCCGTAAAGGTATTCAGCAGCAGCAACAGCAGCAGCAGCTACGCCTGCAGCAGCCAGGTGGCTCTGCTCTTCAGGAACTCAGCAGCAGCAGCAGCAGCAGCAGCAGCAGCAGCAGCACGGCCTTGTGCAATATTAGGAGTGCGCCACAACCCCTATATCACCCCAACTCTGCTGAACCAGAAGCAGCAGCAGCAGCAACAACGGCAGCAGATGCATGCAGCAGCTGGGGATTCAGCAGCAGCATCTGGCCCTTTTCCCCTGGAGGGCAGAAGCAGCAGCAGCAGCAGCAGCAGCAACAGCAGCAGGGGGAGGCGAGTGCCTCAAGCTGGTGGCTGCTGGACCACACAATGTTAGGAACAGCAGCAACAACAGCAGCAACACCAGCAGCAGCACCAGCAACAGCAGCAGCAGCAGCAGCAGCAGCAGCAGCAGCAGCAGACAGCGATATTGCTGCAATAGATGACACTTGCCGTCAAGCAGAATCTCTTTGTGCGCTGCTAGCGGAGAATTTGCTGCTGCAGCAGCAGGCGTCAGCAGCAGCAGCAGCAGCAGCAACAGCAGCAACGGAAACAACTGCAGCAGCACAGACACACAGAGGGCAAGCAGCAGCAATAAGAAGAAAAGAACAAATAAGAGCAACAAGAAAATACTTTATAGTTGCTGCTGTTGCTGCTGCTGTCTTCTTGCTGCAACGTGCATGCAGGTAAATGCAGCAGCACCTGCTGTTGCATCTGCAGCAGCACCTGCTGCTGCATCTGCAGCACTACCTGCTGCAGCAAATGCTGCTGCAGCACGTGCTGCTGTCTAAACTGCTGCCATCAGGCAGTAAAAGGTTACAATAACCTGCAATGTAGCAGCAGTTGCTGCTGCTGCTGCAGCAGACGTGGGAGGGCTATGGCAGAGCAGCAACAGCAGCAGCAACAGCAACAGCAGCAGCAGCAGCAGCAGCAGCAGCACTATACTGGTGGTGTGTCTGCATGCTATGGATACACCGCAAGTTTAAATTTAAGAAAAGAAAGACAAGAAAGCAGCCTTGAGTTTGTTGCCACGGCACTGCTGCTGCTGCTGCTGTTGCTGCTGCAGCACCTGCAGCACCTGCTGCAACAACTGCAGCAGCACCTGCTGCTGCAACATCTGCAGCACGCGCGCGACTCGCGCCTGCTGCAGCCAAAACGGATATACGCTAAAATTTCTGCAGCAGCAGCAGCAGCAGCAGCTCTAGCAATAGCTGCTGCTGCTGCTGCTGCAGGTGGTGTTGCTGCAGCAGCTGCTGCAGCAACAAGAGCAGTGTCAACAGACAGGCGGGTCTGCAGCGGGCACTTCTGCTGCACCAGCAGGTGCTGCAGCAGTAGGGGCAGCAGCAGCTGCTGCAGCTGCTGCTGCTGCAGCTGGTCGTTGCCTTTTTGCTGCTGATGGGTTGCTGCTAGGCTGAACAGCCCCAACACCCTCGGGTAGTTCCCCTGCATGCAAAGAGCGCTTCGTTCTGTTGCTGTTGCTGCTGCTGCTGCTGCTGCTGCTAGAGCCACCCTTGTGGTCTGTAGTAATGTGTGCTCGTGGCATATGAGGTGGCTGTTTCGGTGCAGCAACAGCAGCAGCAGCAGCAGCAGCTGCTGCTGCTGCTGCTGCAGCTGCAGCTTTGCTGCGTTTTCTCTTAGCTGCCCTATAACGCAGCAGCAGCTTCCCTAGATAATGTGCAGCAGCAGAGGAGCAGCATTCCCCCCAAGTAACACCCTTTTGCTGCTTCCATGCTAGCAGCAACCGCAGCAGCAAACCGCTGCTGCTGTAGATATTTTCCTCTACTTGCTGCAGCACGGTTGCTTCTTGTCTTGCTACAGCTAATACTGCAGCAGGAAGTGCAGCAGCAAACTGCCATGGTGCCATGTCTTCCTTGCTGCTGTAACGGCTAATGCTGCTGCTGCTGTTGCTGCTGGTATGTCTAGTTGTACACTTGGATGGGTCCTGCTGCTGCTGCTGCTGCTGCTGCTGCAGCAGCAGATTCTGCTGCTCTAACAAAGTTTTGTCTCCGTCTGTTTGAATCTTTTGGTTTTCTTTGTCATTGCTGTCGCTAACGTCCTGCTGCTGCTGCTGTTGTTGCTGCTTCTGCTGCTGTTGCTGCTTTTGCTGCTGCTGCTGCTGCTGCTGCTGCTGCTGCTGCTGCTGCTGCGGGCCATTAAGCATCAGCTTTAGCTGCTGCTCCTGCATGCCAAAGAGGGCCCCACAGAACCAGGCGTGGGGCTTGCGCTGCACGCTGCCATACAGTCGGTAGAGGGTGGGAGGGTTATCATCATCATCTGCTGCTGCTGCTGCTGCTGACTCTTCGCCTGCTGCTGCTGCTGCTGCTGCTGCTGCTGGCGGGGGCGTTGCACCTCTACTGGGTGTCCCTCCGCGGCGTGTTGCAGAAGGAGAAAGTGCAAGAATGCTCTTTGCCTGCTGTATCTGCTGCTGTTGCAACTGTTGCAACTGCTGCTGCTGCTGCTGCTGTTGTTGCTGTTGCTGTTGCTGCTGCTGCTGCAGCTGCTGCAGCGGGGGCCCCTTAGGAGGTATATTATAACGAAGACGGAGGGGTCTATTGGGGTTGTGCTCTGCCTCAAGATGAAAAGATAAATAACCAGGAAGATTATCTATCAATTCAAATACATTGCTGCTGCTGCTGCTGCTGCTGCTGCTGCTGCTGCTGCTGCTGCTGCTGCTGTTGCTGGTGGTGGTGGTGGTGGTGGTGGTGGTGGTAGTGGTAGTGGTGATGTGGTCTTGGGTATCGGCAGCGTGAGAGGCGTTGCTTGCTGCAGTTGCTCCTGCTGCAGTTGCTGCAGTTGCTGCTGCTGCTGCTGCTGTTGCATCAAGTGGCAGTTCCTCTACCTTATCCATCTGTGACTCCTGCTGCTCCCTCTCCTGCTCCAGCTGCTGCTGCTGCTGCTGCTGCTGCTGCTGCTGCTGCTGCTGGTCTATGGGGTTAAACCATGGGTGCCCAAGGGCCTCAGGAAGAAGAAGTCTTTGCTGCGGGTCGAAGGCTAAGAGATGAGCAAGGAGACACCAGAAGCTGCTGCTGCAGCGGCTGTACTGCTGCTGCAGCTGCTGCTGCTGCAGTGCAGCAGCCCGGGCGGAGGCACTGTAACAGCAACAGCAACAACACACAGCAATGAGAGACACAACTGCAGCAGCAGCAGCAAAAGGAAACATATTGCCATTGAGCAACAGCAGCAGCAACAGCAGCAAAAGCAGCAATGGTCTACAGCACGTGCAACAGCAGCAACAACAACAGCAAACAACAAAAACAACAACAGCAACAGCAGCAGCAGCAGCAGCAGCAGGAGGCACTTACTGTCCTGAGCAAGTAGCATATAATTGTTTATTAAGAAGGAGACTAAGAACAAGTCTTCTTAATTGTTTATTATCTAGCTGCCTATACACCTCAGCATCACCTGCACGTACACTCCATATACGACCCCACACCTCCTCTAGTGCAGCAAATTGCTGCTCCTGCTGCGCTGCATGCACTGCACGTAGCTGACGCCATATAGGCTCCACCTGCTGTTGCTGCTGCTGCTGCTGCTGCTGCTGTTGCTGCTGCTGCTGTTGCTGCTGCTGCTGCTGCTGTGGGTGGTGTGGGTGATTGTGATGGTGCTTGTGCTGTTGGTGATGATGCTGGTGCTGCTGCTGTATTTGCTGCTGCTTCTGTTGCTGCTGCTGCTGCACTTGCTGCTGCTGCTGCTGCTGCTGGTGCTGAGAAGAGGAAGCTAAACCACTAATGCCCTTCTGCAGCATATCTTCAGATCCAATGCCAACAGCAACTGGCTGCTCCTGCTCGTGATCCTGCTGCTGCTGCTGCAGTTGCTGCTGCTGCTGCAGTTGCTGCTGCTGCTGCTGCGGCTGTTCCTGTTGCAGCGGCAGTGGATGTAGCTGTAGCTCCTGGTGTATTTGCTGTTGTTGCTGCTGCATCTGTATAATTTGCTGCTGCTCTTTCTGCTGTTGCTCCTTTTGTTCCCTTTCTTGTACTTGTTCCTCCATCTGCTGCTGCATGTGCTGCTGCTGCTGCTGCTGCTGCTGCTGCTGCTGCTGCTGCTGCTGCTTCTGCTGCTGCTGCTGCCTTGGTGTCTGGAAGAGGCCTAAGCCTAGATGAGCAATAATCTCATGAACTGCTGCCCAATATAAACTATATGTTGCATCTGCTGCTACCCACTGCATTATACAAGGAGGCAAACATAGCTTGCTGCTGCTCCTGCTGCTGCTGCTGCTGCTGCTGCTGCTAGTACTGCTGCTGCTGCTGCTGCTGCTGCTGGTTGTGGTACTGTTGGGTTTACAGTTCCTCCCAGACACCTCAATATCCACAGCATCGCCCACTGGGCCTCCACCTGCGGCTGTTGCTGCTGCTGCAGCTGTTGTTGTTGTTGGTGCTGCTGCTGCTGTTGCTGCTGCTGCTGCTGTTGCTGCTGCTGCTGCAGATCCCCCAACTTCGTTTGCTTCTTCCATTGCAGGTTTCTTTGCCGCCGCCTGTTTTGCTGCTGCTGCTCCTCTCTTCTTTCCTGTAAGCCGCGGAGCTGCTGCTGCTGGTTCTGCTGCTGCTGCTGCTGCTGCTGTTTCTGGGCTAGAGCCTCCTTCAGCAGCAGATGCAGCAGCAGCACTCCCTGCAGAACCAAAAGCCTTCCGCTTCCTGGCAGCTGCTGGTGCAGCAGCAGCAGCTGCTGCTGCTGCTGCATTTCTTTGGGAGGCGCTGCGTGTTCCGCGTTTGGCAGCAGCAGCAGGCGACGGGCCTCTCCTTGCCTTAGGAGCAGCAGCAGCAGCTGCTGCTGCTGCTGCAGCAGGAGAGACAGCAACACCCTTGTTTGGGGACGCCTCAGCATTGCATGATGCACCTGCTGCTGCTGCTGCTGCTTCTGCTGCTTCTGCTGCTGCTGCAGCTGTCACAGCTTTCTCAGGGGAGATTTCTTCACGGCCGGGCTCAGCTTGTGGAGTTTCTGCTTTAGCAGCATCAGCAGCAGCAACCTCCTCCCTTAACAAGCTCACAGATGGCGATGCCAAAACTCCACACATCGCTTAGCTGCGCTTTTAAACGAATTGCTGCTTCCTCCCCCCATCCCTGCATGCGAGTCCTGCTGCTGCTGCTGCTGCTGCTGCTGCTGCTGGTCCTGTTGCTGCTGCTGCTGCTGCTACTGGCCCTTGTACTGCTGCTGCTGCTGCTACTCCGGGCGCTGCTGCTGCTACTGCTGCTGGGCCGAATGCTGGTGGGAGGGTTTGTGGGAACGCCGCCACGGCCATCTGGCTCGCTTGCTGCTGTTGCTGCTGCTGCTGCTGCTGCACCTGCAGCCTTGGCAGAACCCACGGAAGCAGAAGGTGCTGCAGCAACAGCAGCATGAGGGGTTCGATGTGTTGCAGCTGCTGCAGCTGTTGCGGCAGCTACTGCTGCAGCAGATCTGCTGTGCGCTGTTGCTGCATCTTTTGCTGCATGTGCCGATCTTGCAGCAAGCTGTTTTTCCTTTGCCATTGGCGCAGCAGCAGCAGCTGTTGCTGCTGCTGCAGCAGCAGCAACAGCAGAAGAGGAAGAAGACCGCAGCAACGAACGTTTATTAGTAAATAACTTATC
>NW_013566500.1:2500-10000 GCF_000499605.1 Eimeria maxima | reverse complement strand
TGCTGCTGTGTCCCTTGGTAGACCCTGCAGCCTTGCTGTTGTTGCTGCTGCTGCTCCTGTAGCTGCTGCTGTAGCAGCAGCAGCTGCTGCTGCTGCTGCTGCGTCGCCCTTGACCACTCTGCCTCATAGACCGAGCCGAAGGTCCCTTGGCCAAGACGGGAGTTCTTAAGAGTTAGCCACCCTACACCCATCCACCACTCTAGCCGCTCCTGCTGCTGCTGCTGCTGCTGTTGATGATGCTGCTGCTGCTGCTGATTATGATGATGCAGTTGCTGCCCTTGCTGCAGCTGATTCAACGCGCCTGTACGTGGCTGCTTCAGGTGTTGCTGCAGTGCTGCAGCAGCACGCATTGGCCCATCACTATGTGTTGGCCTCGAATGCTGCTGCTGTTGCTGCTGTTGCTGCTGCTGCTGCTGTGGTCTGGGGGTTACAGGTGGAGCAGCACGACGACGCAGCAGCAAAGACTCCGTTGCTACTGATTCTCCTGCTGCTGCTGCTGCTGCACCAGAAGCAACAGCACTAGAGTAGAACGGAGATGCTGCTGCTGCTGCATCGAATGCAGCAGCAGATGACGACTGCAGCGACTTAGCAGCACCACGATAATCAGAGACACTTCGTGCTGCACTTGCTGCACTTGCTGCTCGTTGCTGCTGCTGCTGCTGCTGCCGCTGCGGTTGCTGGCGATGTGCCTGCTGCGGCTGCTCGGCCTGCCGCTGCTGCTGCTTGTCAAGAGATGCAACAAAACGTGAGAAACTCCTGCTGCTGCTGCTGCTGCTGCCGCTGCGGTTCCTTCGGGCTCCCGCGCTGCTTCCGCTGCTTCGCAGCAGCGGCTTCGCCCACGTATCAGATGCAGCAGCAGCAGCTGCTGCTGCTGCTGCTGCAGAAGCAGCAGAAGCAACGGGAGCAGCAGCAGCACTAGTAGTAGCTGCTGACGTTGCAGTTGGAGATGCAGAGGCAGCAGGAGAATTAGGATCTGCTGCTGCATCTGCTGCTGCATCTGCTGCAGCATCTGGTGCTGCATCTACTGCTGCATCTGTTGCTGCACCTACTGCTGCATCTGCGGCTGCACCTGCTGCAGCATCTGCTGCTGCTGGTGCTGCTGCTGCTGCTGCGGCGGCAGACGACTTCACTGAAGCACAGCGGCCTCGCTTGCGCGGACGCTCTGCAACAACTGCAGCAGCGGGTGCTGCTGCTGCTGCTGCTGCTGCAGCAGCAGCTGAAGCAGCTCCTTTACCTCCACCGACGCGCTTCTTCCCGTTGCTGCTGCTGCTGCTGCTGCTGTTACTGCTGCCCTGGATAACTTGGTCTGATGGTTGCGGTGTCTCGCCAAGTTCGTTGCTGCTGCTGCTGTTGCTGCTGCTGCTGGAGTCTGCTGCTTGAGCGACACTGGGCAATGCAGCTGCCTCTTCCTGCTCAGTAGGGCTGCTGTGCTGCTGCTGCTGCTGCTGCTGTTCAGGTTGCTGTAGCTGCTCCATTTCGCCTTGTTGCTCCTCAGCAACAGCGGCATCTGCAGCAGCGGTTGTCGCGCTGCTGCTGCTGCTGCTGCTGCTGTCCTGTTGCTGCTCCTGCTGCTGTTCATCCCTCTCGTCACCCCATTCAGCAGCTGCTGCAGCAGCAGCTTGCTCTGCTGCAGCAGCGGCATCGTCATCAGGTGCAGCAGGAGACTGTGCTGCAGTATCCGCTGCAGCTGCATCAACAGCAGCAGTAGCAGCAGCAACAGCAGCAGAGCCCACGACCTTCGAAGACACAGCAGCTGCTGCAATGCCAGAAGCAGCCTCGCCCTCATCTGCTGGTGCTGCAGGCTCCTGCTGCTGCTGCTCCTGCTGCTGCACTTCCTGCTGCTGCTGAGGATCTTGCTCCTGCTGCAGCAGCGAGGTTTGTTCCAGTTGCACGTCTTGCGGCTGCTGTTCCTCCTCCTGCTGCTGCTGCTGCTCATGCTGCTGCTCCTCTTGTGCATTTTGCTGCTCCTGCTGCTCCATCGAAGGCACACTGCTAGAGTCAGCAGCTGCTGCTGCTGCCACTTCTTTCGGCTGCTGCTGCTGCTGCTGCTGTTGCTGCTTTTGCCGCCGCCGCCGCTTCTGCTGCTGGGAAGAGGCAGCAGATACAGCCGGTGCTTCTGCTGCTGCTGCGTCTGCTGCTGCTGTCGGTTCTGCTGCATCTGCAGCTGTAGCTGATGCAGTGTCTGCTGCTGCAGTGTCCGTTGCAGTTTCTGCTGCAGTTTCTGCTGCAGTTGCTGCTGCAGTTGCTGCGGCAGGTGCTGCTGCAGTTGCTGCGGCAGGTGCTGCTGCAGTTGCTGCTGCAGTTGCTGCGGCAGGTGCTGCTGCAGTTGCTGCGGCAGGTGTGGCTCCATCTGCTGTTCCTTCTGCTGCTCCATCTGGTGCAGCAGTTGCTGCTGCTGCTGGTGCGTCGGCACCAGGACCTGCTGCTGAGACGGCTGCTTCCTCTGCTGCTGCTGCTGGCTTTGCTGCTGCTGCTGCTTGTGCAGTCATTTGTGGTTCGATTGGTGCTGCTGCAGGTGCTGCTGCAGGTGCTGCTTCTGCTGCTTTGTCTTGGATTGCTGCAGTTGCTGCTAGGTCGGCTCCTGCTGCATCCGTTGCTGCTGCAGCTGCGGTGGTTACGTTTCCTCCTGCTGCTGCTTCTGCTGCTTCTGCAGCTGCAGTTGCTCCTGCCGTTGCTGCATCACCTAGTGCTGCTGTTGTTGCTGCTGCTGCGGTTTCCTCAGCTCGCGACTCTTCTGTATCCGCAGCTGCTGTTACGGCAGCAGCAGCTGCTGGTGGTACTGTTGCTGCTGCTGCTGCTGCTGTTGCGTGTGCAGCAGCTGCTGATGGAGCTGTCGATGCTGCTGAGGCAGTTATCGTTGTTGCTTCTGCTGCTTCTGGAGCTGCTGCAGCTGCTGCAGCTGCTGCAGCTGTTGCTTCTGCTGCTGCAGCTGTTGCTTCTGCTGCTGCATCTGCTGTTTCTGCTGTGGCTGCTGCTGCAGCTGTTGCTTCTGCTGCTGCATCTGCTGTTTCTGCTGTGGCTGCTGCAGCAGCTTCTGTATCAGCTGATGGCGACGCGCTTGTTGTGTCTGGCAGCAGTTGCTGCTCTTCTCTAGCAGCAGCAGCAGCAGCAGTTTCACCATCTGCTGAGGAATCAACTCGCCCCAGCAGGTGCTGTTGTTGCTGCTGCTGCTGCTGTTGTTGCTGCTGCTGCTGCTGATGTTGCTGCTGCTGCTGCTGGTCTCCCAAAGGCATATTCATACTTGGTGGTTCAATCTCGTGCTGCTCTCCCTGCTGCTGCTGCTGCTGCTGCTGCTGTACTTGCTGCACATCTTCTGGCTGCTCTTGTGACTGCTGCTGCTGCTGCAGCTCCTCCTGTTGAGAGGTCGCTCCTGGCGGGTCGCGCGCATCCCTCTGCTGCTGCTGCTGCTGCAGTTGCAGCTGCTGTTCGTCCACCAGCGGGTGGAGGGTCTGCTGCTGCTGCTGCTGCTGCTGCTGCTGCTGCTGCTGTACTTCATTCAGGTATGTGGCAGCCACCGGCTCGTCCATTCGCTTAACAACTTGCTGCTTCTGCTGCGGCTGTTGCTGCTGCTGCAGCTGCTGGTAATGTTGTTGCTGCTGCTGCTGCTGCGCTTCCACTGGGCTGCAGTATGCGAAGGCGGCAGCTGCTGACACCTCAGCAGCAGCAGGAGCAGCAGCAGGAGCAACAAGAGCAGCAGCAGTAGCAGCAGCAGCAGGTTGTTGCTTTGTTGCCATGGCAGTTGCTGCTGCTGTTGCAGCTGCTGTTTGCTGCTGGCTGTCCCATGAGGCCTCTCCATGGTGCGTTGTGCTGCTGCTGCTGCTGCTGCTGCTGCTGGTACTGGTCTTGCTACTAGACGAGTATCGTTTGCTGCTGCTGCTGCTGCCCCCGTGACTGTTGCCGCCACTCTTGCTGCTGCTGCTGCTGCTTCTGTTGCTACTCTTGCTGCTACTACTGCTCTTGCTGCTGCTCTTGCTGCTGCTCTTGCTGCTGCTTCTCTTGCTGCTGTGTTTGCTGCTGTGTTTGCTGCTATCTTGGCTGTTTTTGCTGCTGCCTTTGCTGCAGTATTCAGTGCTGCTGAGAGAGACAGAAGCCACGCCCTCCTCAGCCGCAGCAGCAGCAGCAGCTGCTGCTGCTGCTGCAGCACTACCACTTACCGCAGGAGACCCTGCTGCAACAGACAGCGCTGCTGCTGCTGCTGCCGGTTTTGCTGCTGCATATGCAGGCGGGGCAGCAGCAGGCAGAGTAGCAGCAGAAGCCTGTCTTATCGCCTCTCCTGCTGCTGCAACAGCTGCTGCAGCGCGAGCAGCAGCAGCAGCGACTCGTGGCGGTGGTGCAGCTTTTGCTGCTGCAGCTGTTGCACCTGCTGCTGCTGTCGCATGAGTCGCTGCTTCAGCTGCTGCTGTAGGTGGTGGAGAGAATGTTCTTGCTGCTGTTGCTGCTGCTGCTGCTGTTGCTGCTGTTGCTGCTGTTGCTGATGCTGCTTTTATATGCCTATTTAGTGTGGGGCTCTGCTGCTGCTGCAGCAGCCCCTGCAGCCAACTAACAGATGCCTCTTTTTCTGTTACTTCCTGCTGCACCGAAGCCTTCTGCTGCTGCTCGTGCTGCTGCTGCTGCTGCTGCTGCTTCCGCTGCTGCTGCAGCAGTTGCTGCTGCTGCTGCAGCTGCTGAATAGCAGAACGTGCAGCAACCCGCACGCGCTGCGCCGTCTGTGGTGTTGCTGATGGAGCTGCATGAGGAGTGCGCTTTTGCTGCTGCTGCTGCTGCTGCTGCTGTTGTTGCTGCTGCGGTGAGAAGACCTGTGGCTGCTGCACTTGCTGCTGCACTTGCTGCTGCACTTGCTGCTGCACTTGCTGCTGCACTTGCTGCTGCACTTGCTGCTGCAGCCGCTGCTCGAAATGGTGAGGAAGCTGCTGCTGCAGTTGAGGGCTACAAGAAGCAGCAAAATCATATGGCGTCAAACAAAGCTGCTGCTGCTGCTGCTGCTGCTGCTGTTGCTGCTGCTGCTGCTCATTAGGGGTAGCCTGGAATGGTTGAGGCGAGTCAGTCAAGGACGACGACATGCAAAACTGCTGCTGCTGCTGCTGCTGCTGTTGCTGCTGCTGCTGCTGGTGTGAGTATGGGGATTCGCTAGAGCGTCCCTGCAGCAGCCAATCGACGATCTCCTGCTGCTGCTGCTTCCGTTGCTGCCGTGTCTCCGCAGTGCCAGCGGCAGCAGCAGCTGCTGCTGTTGCTGCTGCAGTATGGCTGCTGCTAACCCTAATGCCGCCACCACCAAAGGAAGTGCTGCTGCAGTGCTCGGGTGTATAGAAGGCAAAAGGAGACTCCGCAGCAGGAGTAAGGGATTGCTGCTGCAGCTGCTCCCATTGCTGCTGCTGCTGCTGCTGTTGCTGGTGCTGCTGCAGCTGCGGGTGCGACAGTGATAAGGGAGGAGGGGGGGGTGGAGGTGAGGGGGAAGAGGCCTTAAAGAACTCATGAGCTGATGCTGCTGCTGGTAGCGTTGTGGTCTGCTGCTGCTGCTGCTGCTGCAGCTGCCGCTGCTGCCGCCATGGACTATGCTGCTGCTGGTAGTCCCACGTGCAGTGGGCATGCTGATGAAGCCACGGCTGCTGCTGCGTGTGCTGCGGCTGCTGCTGCTGCATGTGCTGCTGTTGCTGCAGCAGCTGTTGTTGCTGCATGTGCTGCGGTTGCTGCACTTGCTGCAGCTGCTGCACGTGCTGCAGTTGCTGCTGCTCCACGGTACAAGCTGGCTGTACCTGGGCCCAGTCGTAGTGACCGTGCTGCAGCTGCTGCAGCTGCTGCTGCTGAAGCTGCTGCTGCTGCAGCTGCTGTTGTTGCAGCTGCTGCTGCTGGAGCTGCGGTTGCTGCAGATGCTGCTGTTGGAGCTGATGTTGCTGCAACTGCTGCTGCTGAAGCTGCTGCTGCTGCAGCTGCTGGTGCTGAAACTGCTGCTGCTGCAGCTGTTGCTGGTGCAGCTGCTGTTGCTGCAGCTGTTGCTGCTGCAACTGTTGCTGCTGCAACTGCTGCTGTTGCAACTGCTGCTGTTGCAACTGCTGATGCTGCAGCTGCTGTTGCTGCAGCTGCTGTTGCTGCAGCTGCTGTTGCTGCAGCTGCTGTTGCTGCAGCTGCTGTTGCTGCAGCTGCTGTTGCTCCTGCCCCCACTCAGAACACAGCTGCCAGGTCTGCTGCTGCTGATGCCATCCCTGCTGGACACCGTTTTGCTGCTGCTGCTGCTGCTGCTGTTGGAGCCATCCTACTTGCTGCTGTTGCTGCCACGGTTGCTGCTGTTGCGTTTGCTGTTGTTGCTGCTGCCAGCCTTGCTGCTGTTGCTGCTGCTGCTGAAACCAGTCAGCTTGATGTTGGTAGCCTTGAAGCTGCGACTCTGCATGCTGCTGCTGCTGTTGCTGCTGCTGCTGCTGCTGCTGCTGCCACCTGCGCAAGTGGTCCTCAGCAGTTTGTGGCGGGTGCGGGTCTGGCAGCAGCTGCTGCTGTTGCTGCAGTTGCTGCTGTTGCTGCAGCTGCTGCTGTTGCTGCAGCTGCAGCTGCTGCTGCTGCAGTTTCCAGTCGCTCTGCTGCAGCAGCCCCCCGTATTGCTGCGGATGCCAGCTGTGGCGATGCTGCTTCTGTTGCTGCTGCTGCTGCTGCTGCAGCGGATGCTGCTGCAGCGGATGCTGCTGCTGCTGCTGCCACTCCTGCGATGGACAAGCTGTGCTCCATTGTTGCTGCCAGCTGTGCTGTTGCTGCTGCTGGTGCTGCTGGTGTTGCTGCCCTTGGTGCAGTTGCTGCTGTTGCTGCTGCTGTTGCTGCTGCTGCTGCGTGTCTATTACCTCGGGGTGGCGACACACTGCAGCAATGCTGCTGCAGCGCTCAAGCCAGCTTACACCAGAGCCCCATCCGCTGCTGCTGCTGCTAAGGCCCCAATCGCTGCTGCTGCTGCTGCTGCTGCTGCTGCTGCCGGTACACCAGCTGTTCCTGCTGTGGCTTCTGCCTTGAGTCTCCCATCCGCTGCTGCCGGTCCAATATCCGCTGCTGCTGCTGCTGCTGCTGTTGCTGTTGCTGCTGCTGCTAGTGGTGGTGGTCTGAGTTGTGAACAAATTCGCGTGAGTAGTATGGGAAGTGCTGCTGCTGCTGCTGCTGCTGCTGTGGCTGCTGCTGCTGCTGCTGCTTTTATGTTTTCTTATTTGCGGTGGGGAAGAAATGACTGCCCAGGGATCGATCCCCGGGCTAGGGCTGCGTTCCTGTACAAGGGCCTTTTTGCTGCTGCGCCTTCTGCTGCTGCTGCTGCTGCTGCTGCTGCTGCTGCTGCTAGCGCCGCCTGAGCCAGCAGCAGAGAGGCCCTGGCCCGGAGGCGACATGAGTGTCTCGGGACATTGTACTATGGGCTGCTGGTGCTGCAGCACGGTGCTGCTGCTGCTGCAGCACGGTACTGCTGTTGCAGCTCGCTGCTGCTGCTGCAGCTCTGTGTTGCTGCTGCAGAGCGGCGCTGCTGCTGGCACGGCAGCA
>NW_013566499.1:0-28416 GCF_000499605.1 Eimeria maxima | reverse complement strand
ACATACTTAACCAAACTTTACAAAGAAGACACGCAAGAGTGAGGCTAGGACAGCCTCAGCGCAAGCTCCCCAACATAGGCGGTTGACCAGTAGATGGCAGCAAAACCTCATCTGCCACAGATCTTTACATATCTTGTATCGAAACGCCAAAAGAACAGGCTTTATAGTCGATAATATTCCGTCGCCGGGACTTGAACCCGGGTCGCGCGGGTGAAAGCCGCGTATCCTAACCACCTAGACTACGACGGATGACATTGTATTCTCAATTGTAAGCCATACACTTACTCCCCAAACTTGGCGCCCAAATCTTCTCACCTCGCCTCTTGGTGGGCGTCTCATGCCCTACCTAAAACAAATTCAGTGGGCAGGATAGCCCAACTCCGATACATTCATGACTCCCGCCTACATGCAGGAGAACACCCATCTACTCTTAGAGTATACAGAACACCTGTGGCTACAGACTGGGGAGTAAACAGGCTCCACTTAAAACGCATAGGATATGTATGTCAATCGATCTGGGCTCGCTCACCGAGAGATGCCGAATTACTGATGTAGTCCGTCACCTCATATACCTCAAAGATCTGCGCTGAATTGTGTCTGTTATGCGTGGCTCTTCAAAACGGTGTTAGGTAAAAGCAGAAGTGCAAAGAAGGTTCCGTCGCCGGGACTTGAACCCGGGTCGCGCGGGTGAGAGCCGCGTATCCTAACCACCTAGACTACGACGGATGGTGTTTTTGGCTTTTGGCCAAAGTATATACCCTTAATGGAGTAAGTAATGTTATTGTTTGTAGTTCGTCATTTGCATTTCTCTGTAGCATTCTCTTGACGAAGAATGGAAGAACTTTATCGTTGCTGCAGGTTCAAGCGGATCACCTATGTGCTCAAATAGGTTTATCATGATTATAATACCAGGGAAACATATGAATGGAAGAGAGAAATTTTAAACAATGAAGGAAAATATAAATATACAAAGAGAGAGCCCAAGGAATTTCTCTCATCCAGTTCTAAGTTTCATATAACATAGCATGTATACCCAGCACCCCTCCCCCCCAAAGAGGAGCTTTAGCCGTTAGTTTTAGTGTCTTGAGGCAATTATATCATTAAAAAGGAACTACTATATTTAGTAACTAAGATGCCCAGAAGGTTTTCTCCTAATGGGGAGTGTTCTCTATGGCAGACCTTACATGGTTGGGTGCATGCATTGCAACACGTCGAGTTTAAGATGTCATATTGAAGCCCCCATGCCAATATTATTTTACTTGTTAAGTTTAGAAGTTTGTTTACCTTCTTTAATGTAAATGAAGTATCTAAGAGATGCTATTTCGGATGTACGTGCTGCAGCGGTGGCCGCCGGCTGGATCCATGGCTCCTCGATGGGTCCGGCGAGGGTTTAGGGTTTATTAGGGTTTAGGGTTTAGCAGGGTTTAGTAGGGTTTAGAACTTGTTTGAGCCCGTTGTTTGTGAGTTATTTTTGGGTTCTGTGGTGATTGGGCTTGGTCTTGCCTCGATGGTGTCTATGCTGTAGGGTTTAGTGAGGTTTGGGGTTTGGGGTTTAGGGTTTAGGGGGTTTATCTTGGAGGGTTCGACTAGGGTTTACGACGTATACCGCGCGATGCAGCCACACGAAAGCCCCTCTAGGGCAGAAGACACGGAGACAGGATCAGTAAGAGGTTGGCTCTTACCTTCAGCAGATAGCGATTCTATAATATTGACACAGTCAATACCACAGCAGCCTTCCGAGTTATACTCAACAGCGGCTGTCTCCTCAGCTCGTAGGGAGTCTTCTCAATGGACTGCTGGGGACTCCAGTACAACACAGTCACGAGGTAGGGGCCCCCAACGAAAGTCTCCTCGGGGGGGCCCCAAGGGCCCGCGTAGGCCCCCAAGGGGCAACACGTTCCCTAAGAGGGACAAACCTTTCCCCAATGGGGACCCGGTGGGCCCCGTCTTGCCGGGCAAGGGGCCCTACAGCAGGAAGGTTGTGTTGAGTTTGTCTGTCCTCATTGCCATTATGACAGTTCTTCTTAATGGTCTAAGAACCCGCAGTGACCTGCTGCTGCTGCAGCAACAGCAGCAACAGCAGCAACGGGTGGCAACGAAGCAACTGTGGCAGGAGGAGCCCAGTTTCTCCTCCTCCCAAGAGGAAGAAGAAGGGACTTCTACCTCTTTTGAAGACCACAAATTAAGCAGGGAAACAGCAATAGATGAAGAAGAAGGAGATGAGGTTGATGATGAGAGCAGGGGAGAAGCCCTGGATCCTTCTGTTACCTCGGTTGTCACAGACGTAAGGAAGGGTTTAGGGTTTAGGGTTTGTTGTACTTAGGATTTAGGGTATATGGTTTACCGTTTGTTGTATTCATTGTCTAGGATTTGGCGTTTGGGGTTTGTTGTGTTTAGGGTTTATGGCTTGTTGTATTTAGTGTCAATGGTTTAGGGTTTACGGCCTGTTGTGTTTAGGGTTTAGGGTTTAGCGTTTAGGTGTGTGTTTAGGGTTCCACTGAAGTGACGGTGACATCGGCGCGGCTGGTGCAGTTTGTATTGGATACTTCTCGTGCTTCACTGATAAAGGAATCAGGGGAAAAGCTGGGCGAGTTTGCGGAGACACTAGATCTAAGGAAGCACAGGGACCGTACAGCAGAGGAGGGTTTAGCGTTATTGGTGCAGCAGCAGCAGCAACAGCAACAGCAGCAACAGCAGGTGTATACACTCGAGCAAGACCGCAAGATCGAGGCGGCTATATCGATTCTTTCTTCTCATAGCAAAGAGGAGACAGAAGGAGAGGGACAGCAGCAAAGGTTCTGGGTAACAGGTTTCCATTGCCCTGCAGCAGCAACAGCAGGAACAGCAGCAGCAGGAGCAGCAGGTGCAGCAGCAGCAGCCAATGGAGCAGCAGCAGATGCCGAGTTCTGCTGGCGACGAGTCCTGGGGGTAAGCAACATCTCTGTTACTTTCGAGGTTGTCCCTTTGGGGCCCCCACACCTTAAGGAGACACTTGGTGAGGGGCCCCTCGCCATGACGCTGCTGCTGCAGCAGCAAGATGAAACAGGAAGAGACACTAGCACAGAAGACAGTGATGAAGAAGAAGACGGTACATTAACAGATTTAAGTTCTTTCTTCCCCCATGAAGGAGACTTACTCCCCCCTCCCCCTTATGTTAGTCAGTTTCTTTATCCTACATCTGCTGCAGCAGCAGGTGCAGCAGAAGCAGCAGCAGAAGCAGAAGCAGCAGCAGAAGCAGAAGCAGCAGCAGAAGCAGAAGCAGCAGCAGACGTACAGTCTCAGGAGATAGCCGCAGACGCACCCTGTTTTTATCCGCTGCAGCAGGAGGGCTCCAAAGTGTCTCCTGACGAATTGGACCGACAGGCGGCAGGCAAGACGGGAGAGATGAGAGGAGACACACAGTTTGAGGAGACAACACAGAGAGAGGAGACACAGGAAACAGAGGAGACAGAAGAAGACCCCTCAGTTGAAGCTGAAGTGATGCCCCAGGTGGTGGCAGCAGCAGCAGCAGCAGCCAGGAGACAGTTGGGGTTTGTTAAGACAGAAGAGAAAAAGGGGACAATGGAGACGGAGGAGGCAGAGGGAGCTGTAAGGGAGACAAACAGTGAGACTTCTGACGAGGGAAAGACGTCAGTGACGGAGGAGACAATGGAAGAAACACAGGAGGCGAAGGTACAACAACGTGAAGCTGAGGAGACACCTGAGGAGACACCTGGGGAGACATCTGATGAGATACCTGAGGGGACATATGAGGATACATATGAGGACATATCTGAGGAGGCAGCTGAGGAGACAGAAGACAGGCCTCGTCGGGGCTCGTTGGAGGGTGGCTTATTAGCTGCTTTACAGCATCAAGGGGAGACAGGTGAGGAGACAGCAGAGAGGACAGCAGTATTATTACCTCTATACGAGGGCCGTTTAGGCGCAACAGCAGCAGAAGGAGACATAGGAGGGACAGATACAGCATTCTTTGATAGAAGGGTCTGGTTCTCTCATTTGAAGGCAGCAGATCTACGACAGATGCTGCAGCAGCGGGAGGAGGAGACAGGGCAACCGTTCCCGCTGCAGCTACAGTTATATGTATTTAAGAGGGCATTATTGTCTCTCGGGTCTCTTCATCAAGCAGGACAATTACATAATAATCTTCAATTAGAGAGTATAGCTGTCTCCTCCTCTGGTGTCCCCTATCTCTCGGAGCTCAAGGCATCAGGGAGACCAGGGCAGCAAACAGAACCCCCTAATGCCTTTGTTGTCTCCCCTGAGCAGCTTGTTGCTGTGCAGCAAGGAGACGCCGTCACCAACACGGAGGAGACAGATGCATGGCAATTAGGGACACTTTTCTTTACCGTACTTACAGGCAAACGTCCGTACACCAAGGAGCAACAAGCACACTTCGCTAGGGCATTGAGGGAAGCAGCAAAGATTGATGCAGCAGCAGCACCTGCTGCTGCTGCCGCCGCTGCTGCTGCTGCTGCCCTCGCTCCTCATATAGAAACAGGGACAGAGACAGAATCCTCTCCCTCTAAGGGGCAAAAAGGTGACCTTACTCTCGCTCAGGTGTATGCGTCTCCTTATGTAGCGCTAAGAGACAAAGGAGTCGACGAGACATGGGCAATCCTTATAAGCAGTCTCCTACATCCAGACCCCCGCATACGGCCTACTATAAGGCAGGCCATTGCTGCCTTTCGGCATCTATTTAGTGCCCCTCCTGCCGCTGATGGGGCACCAGAGCAATACAACTAGCAGCAGTAGTAGCAACAGCAGAATGGAAATCCGTCTCTTCTGCTGCTCATGCTGCTGCTTCTTCGGCGCAGCAACAATGCCTGGGAGGCCCATTGCCACCCCAAAGGGGATACACAAGAGGCAGTGGCGGATGCGGCAGGCATACAGCTTGCCGCTGCCCTCCCCAGACCTACTGCTGTTGCACCACCACCAGCAGCAGCAGTATCAGCTTCCGCAGCATCAGCAGCAACAACAGCAGAAGGTTCATTACCTGCTGTATAGATGTCTATTCCGTCCCTATTACCGTTGAGATCGCAGATCAGGGGCCCTGATTCTTTGAGATATTTTAAGGGGGCCTGCATGCTTGAGTGCATCATGAGGGGACGATCGCCCTCTAAACAGCAGACAGCGAGGAGACAGTGAGGTTTTCCTTGGTAAATGGGGGCCCTCACCTCTCCTATACATCTTGAGGCCCCCAGGTGTCTCCTATGAGCAGCAGGAGACTGTGAGGGGGGCCCAACAAAGCACACACACAGACTCCGACTGGGGCCCCAGCGAGGTGTTTCAAGGTGTTCTTGTTAGAAGGGTATGAGAACGGGGGGCCCTGCATTCAACGCATGCAACGCATGCAACGCCTTGAGGGCCTCCTGGCAGCCTTTGCTGCACAGCGATCGGTCGAGGGGGCCCTTTCAGGGACTTGGGGGTCCCCCAAGGACTTAGAGGGGGGGCCCCCTTTGCCTCCCCTATGGGGTCCATGTCGGGCGGCCCCTCGTTGCAATGTGGGAACCTCTTTGGTTGTAGGGGGCCTACCAGGGGGGCCCCCATACTGCAAGACGGAGAGTGGGTTTAGAGGGGCTACATGTACAACGAAGTACCGTGAGGGGCCCCATTAAAGGCATTTTTAAGTTGGGGCCCCATGATGCACCGCAGTACGTTTTACACTTGAGCTAATACCCTGCAAACGCTGCAGGGGTTAAGAAGGACGTGGGGAGAGGGGGCGCCGGTGGGGGCCCCCTTAAGATGCCCTTTAGATGGCCCTGCTTGCATAAGTGGAGCCCAAAGAGTCAGGGACGCTGTAGGCGTAGTTTCTGTATCCGACTTTGGCTTGCCTAAACCCTAAACCCTAAATCCTAGGGGCTTTTCTATTATGAGAAGCGGGTAGATCCTACATAACCTTATTTATCTCAAGTGTTTGTTTCCAGCAGATATAAAAAATGGGGACTAGAGACGGGAGACACTTTGTTGCTGTGTACATGCACTGCACTGTAGGCTATCCATCAGCTAGCAACGTTCGCTGCCACAGCTGCCTGTGGGCACGAGAAGGAATTATGTGCTGTTGTAGCAACAGCAGCAGCAACAACTGCTCTTGACGCAAATAGACAGATAGAACAAACAAACAAAAATAATAGGCGTCTCCTTCCAAGGCTGTTTGCTACTCCTTCGCCCCTCCCCCGCAAGGAAGAGACAGTCCCCAAGGAGACGGCAGCAGCAAAAATCAAACTGCTGCTGCGCTGCTGCGCTGCCCATAAGGGGGGCCCCTACCCTAGCGCACGAGAGGGCCCCCCATTTTTAGGTAGGGTCCCCCCCTTGTGTTGGCCCACCACCCCTCTTGTATTGTGGAGCACCCTGTTGAATTGGGGGCCCCCCGTTGTATTGAGGGCCCCCCGTTGAATTGAGGGGCCTCTCAATTCATGAGTGGCATGTATGTGTATGTGTGCATGCATGGATGTGCAAGTGCATGTGTGTATATGTGTTAATATAGCGCCCCCTCCCCCCCCTATTTAGTGTTGTGTATGTTGTATTTTGCCTCTTAGTGCGGTTAGATGACTAAGAAGATCATCTGTTGTTTGCTGCATGTGCTCTAATAAGGCATTCCTGCTGTCTGGTAAATGTTTGAACATTTGGGGTATATCTGTGTCTATTAATTGCTGTGTCTGTATAAATTCGTCTCCTCCTAGATAAGAAAGAAGGAGTTGTGGATCTAATGCCCCTTTCCTTAAGGATACAGCAGCACATTTATCCTCTATTAATTTTATTTTATTATTAATTAAGGATCTAAATGCATCACACTCAGCAGCAAATGAATCTACAAATCCCTGCAGTGTCTCTACTGTCTCCTTTTGTTTCTCCTCTAATTGTCTCTTTATCTGGAAGAAAGTAAGAGACAATAATTGTTTATCTTGTGCTAAGGAGGAGGCCCATTCTGTCTGACTGTCTCTTAGTACTGCCTGTGCCCCTCTCACGTCTTCTTCTGTCCTCTCTATTATTGCATGCAACTCTACATCTATTTTGCCTAGTGCCTCTTGCCATGCTGTCTCCACGGAGACAATTGAGTGTCTCTGATGGGGCCCCGATATAATACATTCCCCGCAGACACAGGGGCCCCCACAGGTACAGCAGTAGAATTGGCAAGGCTCCCCTGCATGCAGCTCGCATGCAACAGAGGAGACAGAACAGAGACGAGGAGTAGCATTAAGAGGAATATGACTATTTACTATTTCTTCTAAGGAGACACTTCTTTTGTCTCCTCCTTCTCCTGTCTCCTCATCCTTCTCCTTACGGTCTCCAAATAATATATTACCACCATAAAATAGACCATCAAGGTCTCCTGCCCCTCCTGCTCCTCTTCCTGTTGCTGTCCCAGCAGCTGCAGCAGCTGCAGCAGCAGATAAACCCTCAGCTACCTCAAGAAAAGGATCCGCGTCCCCTAATCTCCTATAATGATCTATTTCCCTTAATTTATAACGGTCTGATGAGGAGACACTTGGACAAATTAAAGGAGAAAAACGATGAAGAGACAGATTAGCAGCAGCTTCTCCTGCTGCTGCTGCAGAGAGACACAGCAGCAAACAGACACAAACAGGACACAAACCATGATAATAAAGGAGACAGAGGAGACACAAGAAAAGGGCGGCACAACAAATAGAGAAAGGAGACACAAACAGAGGGGGAAAAAGAGACAGAAAGGAGACACTAAAAAAAGGGACAGTATAGTTTACCAAGCAGCAAACAGAGGAGACACCGATGGGAACACAGACAAGAGGCAAGAGGCAAATAAAAGGAGACAGAAATAGAAAAGAGAGACAGATAAAGGGAGGGACAGATAGAGGGGGAGACAAGGAGATAGCAATAAAGAAAAAGAAACACAATAAGAGACAGTGACAACAAAGAAGACAAAGAGGAAGAGAGAGAAAGGAAGGGAGAAAAGGAGAGAGAGACAGCAAAGGACACAGAAAGAGACATAAAGGGACACAAGTAAAGAGAGAAAAGGAGACAGAAGGGGACAGAAAGAGGAGGAGACAGACAGGAAGAGAAGGGGACAGAAAGGGAAGGAGACAGTTAATTGTCTTACCTTGTGTTGCATGCGCATCTACAGCACAAGTCTTACAATAAATATTAACGCATGCAGCACAAGAAAGAATTGCCTTTTGTTTCTTGCAGCAGCAGCAGAGGAGAGAAGAATCTATAGGAGTACCATTTGTTGCTGCTGCTGCTGCTGCTGCTGCTGCTGCTGCTGCTGCTGCACCTGCTGCTGCACCTGCTGCTGGAGGAGGAAACACCTCCCCAGCACGTACATAGGTACCCTCGCCATTTACTGCTGCTGGGGGTGCTGCTGCTGCTGATGCTGCTGCTGCTGGTGCTGCTGCTGCTTTGTTAGCATGGGACTTTCTATGTTTATGACGGGGTTGCATCCTTACAAGAGTTGCTGTTGTGTCATCAGGGAGAAGTGTCTCCTTTCTGCAGCAGGGACAAAGGAGACGGTTATAGGGGGACAGGGGATCGTGCTGTATCTGCTGCTGCAGTCTCTCTGCAGCACAAGAGAGGCACAAGAGATGCTGGCATTGCTGCAGCAGCAAACTAGATGCCTCTACACCGCAGCTGCAACAAGTTAATGCTGCTCCTGCTGCTGTAGCAGCAGCAGCAGCAGAATCCTGATTCTCCTTATCTGCTGCATCCCCTTGTGCTGCTTTTGCTGCAGTTGGAGAAGCTGCCTCCCTTTTGCTGCTGCTTGCTCCTTCTTCCTGCTGCTTCTGCTGCTGCTGCTGCTGTTTCTGCTGCCCTTGCTGCTGCTGCCCCGCCTTAGCCTTGCGGCGAGCCCCTGCTGCTGCCATTGCTGCTCTAAATTGCGACACTTTTGAGGCTGGGGCCTTCTGTAAGGCTAGAGGAAACTCACGATTGGCCTCCATCCTCGAGGGTTTAGGGTTTAGGGTTTAGGGTTTGGTGTTAGCATGCGCGCGAGGAGGAAGACTTCGTTGGTGACAGGAAGGACAATCGGGTGAATACAACAGAAAAAATAAGGACTATAGGGTTTAGGGTTTAGGGATTCGGGATTAGGGTTTAGGGTTTAGGGTTTAGTGTCCACGAGCGTCGGCAGTGGACGAGGTCCACTGCTGTACGGGAGAGCTGTGACCAGTGTCCGCTAAACCCTAAACCCTAAACCCTTATCTTAAAAGCCTTTAATTTTATTAAAACAACATTAAAATAAGGGTTTAGGGCTTAGGGTTTAGCATAGCAGGGTTTGACTCTCCGGCGGCCGAACCAGCGGCCCCCCAGCAGTCCACAGCATGGGCCCCAGCAGGAGGGTTTAGGGTTTAGGGTTTGCATCTGAAGGTTTCTGCTCTTGTTTTAGGGTTTAAGGTTTAATATTTAGGGTTTAGGGTTTAGGGTTTAGGGTTTAATGGACATATTTCAATGTTGGCACACACAGAGAGAGGCGAGGGCGTTGCTGGTCTACCATTGCACAATAAGGGTTTAGGGTTTAGGGTTTAGGGTTTAGTAGGTTCGTTAAGATAAGCCAGGTAGAAAAGAGGCATAGAGAAAACAGCAAAGAGATAATAGGAAGGAAAAAGAGACAAAAGGAGACAAAAAAAGGGACAGTAGAGGAAAGGAGGCAAAACAAGAGACAAAAGAAGAAAGGAGACAAAGAGAGACTCAGCAACAGATAAAAATATAATAAAAGGAGACAAAAGAACAAAAGGAGACAAACAGCAACAAAGAAAAAAAAAGACACAAAAAGGGAGAATAAAATATATAATAAATAAATAGTTTATATTATAAACCCTAAACCCTAAACCCTAGATAATAATAAATAAGAAAAAAAGATGAAGAAAAGCGCAGCGTTGTAGTTATTCTTATGTAGGGTTTGTTGAAGGAGACAACAAAACCCTAAACCCTAAACCCTAGAGGAGTTGCAGCAAGGGTTTAGGGTTTAGGGTTTAGTGGAGACAGCCCCTGTTCTGTAAAGGAGACAATTGTCTCCTTTATATAATAAATATATGAGGAACTGTCTCCTTATTTATTATTATTATTATTATTATTATTATTTATTTATTTATATATTTATTAGTTAGCTATTTATTTGTCTCCTTTATATATAATAAATATATAAAAGGGACTGTCTCCTTATTTACTTATGTATTTATATATTTATTTATTTATTTATTTATTTGTTATATTAGTTAGCTATTTATTTGTCTCCTTTAATAAATAAAAAGGGGACTGTCTCCTTATTTATATAAATAATATTTTATTTATATTTATTTATTTATTTATTTATTAATATAAAAGTTTACTATTTATTTGTTTCCTTAATAATAATAAATATATAAAAGGGGACTGTCTCCTTATTAATAAGATAATATAATAATATAATTATATTTATTTATTTATTTATTTATTTATTTATTTATATAAAAGTTATCTATTTATTTGTCTCCTTTATATAAATAAACATAAATAGTGTCTCCTTTATATAAATAAAGAAAAAGGGACAAAATAACAAAATATACAAAAAAGGAGACACTATATATAACAAAAAGGAGACACAAATAAACAAAAAGGAGACACATTATATAAGGAAAAGGATATACATTATATAAACAAAAAGGAGACACATTATATAAGAAAAAGGAGACACATATAAACAAAAAAGGAGACAAAAAGATAAAAGAAATTATATTTGTGTCTCCATGGATAGACACAGACAAAAATGGAGACAGTTATAACTGTCCCTATACCCTAATTACTGACACATTTATATCTCCTTCCCCTCCTTCTTGTGCTGCTGCTGCGCTGCTGCTGCTGCTGCTGCTGCTGCTGCTGCTGCTGCTGCTTCAGATGCTGCTGCAGCTGTAGTGATGTGCTGCTGCTGCTGCTGCTGCGGCTGCTGCTGCTGCTGCTGCAGGTAACAGTTGGTGTGCAGCCTCACGAACAAACAAATAGCAATTGGCCCCTCTCTCTTGCAGCTGTTGCTGCTGCTGCTGCTGCTGCTGTTGCTGTTGCTGCTGCTGCTGCTGTTGCTGCTGCTGCTGCCTTGTTGTACGGGTGCAGCAGAAGAAATAGCAAATAGAGAGAGGAGTAGAGGAGACAGAAGGAGAGACGCATAAATAAATTAGACAAATATATATCTACATGTAAACAATAATAAGGTCTCCTGTCTCCTTTTCTTCTTCATTCAATACATATCTCGACCTGCTGCTGCTGCTGCTGCTGCTGCTGCTGCTGCTGCTGCTGCTGCTATGCTGACGCTGCCTGCTACTACGACTGCTATTGCTGCTGTTGTTGCTGCTAGTGCAGCTTTCAGCTATTGCATTGTTTCTGCTGCTGCTTCCACAAATATTGCTGCTGCTGCTGCTGCTGCTGCTGTCATATTGCTGCTGCTGCTGCTGTAATATATTGCTGCTGCTGCTGCTGTTATTGCTACTAAATATAATTATATTATTATCTTTTTTTTCCTGTTGCTAATCCTTGTAAGATGATCATTGTATACACCATGAGATTTGTATTGTATATATGTTCTTCTTCTTGCTGCTGCAGTTGCTGCAGTTGCTGCTGCTGCAGTGGTTGCTGCTGCTGCTGCAGTTGCTGCGATAATGAATAATAAATAATTGAATTAATTATTTTTTTTAATATCTTGTGCCTGTATTAATTCTTCTAATTCTTCTATCTTTGTTCCCTCTCCCTCTCCCTCCTGCTGCTGCTGCTGCTGCTGCTGCTGCTGCTGCTGCTGGTGCTGCTGCTGCAGTGTTTCTCCCCCCTCTTCTCCCTGTTCTTCGTTGGGTCCAGTCCAATAAGTACCAACTTGCTCAGGAGGAGGAAGTAATGGCTGATAAGGAGGGGGTACTTCCCCTCCATGCTGATGAATTCTCTTAACTCTACCATATAAGGAGACAGTATTATTATTAATAAATTCAAGGAGACAGTGTCTCCAACTAGGATGAGAAGGAAGTGTATAATATTCTTTAGCTACTGCATGCAATAAAGGGAGACGGTATCCAGGTATAGAGGGAAAATCATGATGCTCTATATGGTACCCTACACAAAAAGTAAATAAATTATCTAATAAATTATATGTACTATATGTCTCCTGTAGTTGTTGTCCCCAAGGGAATTGGTAATGCTCAGCAATAAAATGACCATTAAATGGGTGTATAGACATGGATATAATACTACCTAATAATAAATATAAAAAAGGGCCAATTCCTAGGTGTATATACACCCCAATATCCCATAATATTATTATTATATAATTAATTACCTCTAATAATATAGGTTTTTTTCTTTGTATAATTAATGGTCTAATTGTATAAGTAATAGGTAATAATAATATAAATAATAATTTATATAATTTATTTATATATTTATTATTATTATTATTATTATTTAATAAATATACCTCTAATAAGGAAGGTAAATCTGGATCTTTTTTGTTTATACCTAAGTATATATGATGATCTATATGGTAACGAATAAAGGATATACCTACAGGTATACACATAGATAAATTAGTAAATATACAAAAATATTCATTTATTTTTTTATTAGGGAATAATGTACTATGTGCTGCCTCATGCATAGATAAAAAAAGTATATGATTTAATGTACCACTAACTATATATGTTAATAATATTAATAATAATATATTTGTCTCTTTTTTTTCTTCTTTTTTATTCTCTTCTTTTTTTTCTTCATTATTCTTTTCTTCTTCTTCTTCCTTTTCTTTATTTATATTATTATCTATATTATTTATATTATTTATATTATTTATATTATTCTTTTTTTCTTCTATATAATTATCTATATAATTATCTATATTATCTACCTTATTTATATCTATATTATTTATATCTATATTATTTATATCTATATTATTTATATTATTATTTATATTATTTATATTATTTATATCTATATTATTTATATTATTTATATTATTATTATTATTATTATTATTATTATTATAATTAATATAATTAAATAATTTATATAGAGAATAATTATGACTGGGAGGTGCACATACACCCCAATTAATAAGATTAAATGCTATATATAAATTAATAAATGTAATTATAGTTGCATATACACCTGAATATATATCATAACCAACTAGTTGCTGTATATGCGGATATTTTTTTATTATTTTTTTTCTTCTTTCTTTATGACTAATTCCTCTCCTTGTCCAATGAAAGTCTTCCCTATTATATACCCAATTACCTCCTCCTCTCTTATTTGCTGCTGCTGCTGCTGCTGCCATTGCTGCTAATGTTGATGATGGAAATTCTTTCCTTTCTGCTCCTGCTGCTCCTGCTGCTCCTGTTGCTCCTGTTGCTCCTGCTGCTCCTGCTGCTGCTGCTGCTGCTGTTGTTGTTGGTGCGGATAGGGAGGTACCTCGAGATGTATTTGCAGATGTTGGGGTAGAAGATATCTCTGCAGATAATGTTCCTTTTCCTGCTGCTGCTGCTGCTGCAGTTTCTGCTGCTGCTGCTGCTGCTGCAGTTGCTGTTGCTGCAGTTGCTGTTGCTGCTACTGTTGGTTTTGCTACAGATAATGATGATGTTACTGTTGCTGCTGTTGAGTCGCAGCGAGACGATGACCCCGAAGGAGGAGCCCAAACAGATGACGGAGCCTGCTGCTGCTGCTGCTGCTGCTGCTGCTGCAGCTGCTGCTGCTGCAAAGGATCCATTTCGCTACTTAAATAAGAAGAAGGTGCAGCAACAGCAGCATTTTCAACACTTACTGGTCCCATATTAGAGCAGACTTTGCTGCTGCTACAGCAGCTGCTGCTGCTGCTGCCTTCGTCCGCCATATTTCTGCTGCTGCTGCTGCTGCTGCTGCTGCTGCTGCTGCACCCTCCACTGCTGCTGCCAGTGCGTTATATGATTAAAATAGTCCTCTTTAAAGATGAAATAAAATAAAAAAAGAATAAATATATTAAATATTTACCCAAATATACAATTGAAACAAAGAATGTTGCTGCTGCTGCTGCAGCAGCAGCAGCAGCAACAGCAGCAGCAGCTGTAGCAGTAGCTGTAGCTGTAGCTGCTGTTGTTGCTGCTGCTGTTGTTGCAGCTGTGCAACAACTTACTGCAGCAGCAGCTATGCAAATGTCCTTTCCTCTCTTTTCTTTATATAAATATTAATGAAATTATTTACTAAATAAATAATTAATTAATTAATTAATTATATTATATTATTTACTGCATGTCTTATTAACTTCTTGCTGCAGCACAGTCCGCTGTTGCAGCACGCCTGCAGCAGCAGCGCTACAGCAGCAGCAGCAGCGGGCGTCGTCGGCTGTGCCCCGGCGCCAGCAGCAGCAGCAGCAGCAGCAGCAGCTTTGCTCGTTTGTTTATCCTTTTTCTTCTTTTATTTTATTGAAATTGTAAGACATTAACAGAAATATACCACCAATTTGTATATATTTAGGGTTTAGGGTTTAGGGTTTAGGGTTTAGGATCTAGTAACAGCAGCAACAGCAGCAACAGCAGCAACAGCAGCAACAGCAGCAGCAGCAGAGCTAGCGAGACAGCACAGAGCAGCAACTAATTCTTTATCCTTTTTATTTTTATTTTTTCCTTTTTTTATTTTTTTTTATTTTTCTTCCTTTTTATTTCTTTTTATTGTCAGTATATTTCAGACCACCTCCTAGGGTTTAGGGTTTAGGGTTTAGGGTTTAGGGTTTAGGGTTTATGTATGCCCGTGCTCGTGTGTCCTGTGTTTTTTGCTAATATTTATTTATTTTTATTGTATTATAAATATATTTTATTTATTTTTTATTTATTTTTATTTATTTTTTATCTTATTTATATATATAAATAAATATAAATAAATATTGATTGTCTCCTTTTATTGTCTCCTTTTATTGTCTCCTTTGCTGTCTCCTTTTGCTGTCTCCTTTTGTTGTCTCCTTTTGTCTCCTTTTATTGTTACACACATAAATAAATAAACAGACTTATTTTGTCTCTTTTTGTCTCTTTTTGTCTCTTTTTGTCTCTTTTTCTTTCTTTTTTTTTCTCTTGTTTTTTTTTTCTTCCTTTTTTTTTCCTTTTGTCTCCTTTTTGTCTCCTTTTTGTCTCCTTTTTTTTGTCTCCTTTTGTCTCCTCTTTCTTCCCTTATGTCTCCTTTTTCTTTCTTTTTGTCTCCTTTTGTCTCCTTTTGTCTCTCTCTGTCTTTTTCTTTATATTTGTCCTTTTTATTTATTTTTGTCTCCTTTTGTCTCCCTGTTCTTTCTTTTTATTTATTATTTCTTTTATGTGCACTAAAAATTAGTCAACTACCTCTGCTGCTACTATTTCTGCTAGTGCTGCTGCTGCTGCTGCTGCTGCTATTGCTGCTGCTGCTCCTGCTGCTGCTGTTACTGCTGCTACTGCTGCTTTTGCTGTTACTTCTGCTTTAGCTGCTGCTGCTGCTGCTACAATTACGGCTGTTATTACTGCTCTTTTTGCTGCTCTTGCTGCTGCTGCTGCTGTTGCAGTACTAAACATGACATATTCAATCTGTATTTGTCTCCTTATTAATAAATAATAAACAGTATAAATAAATTAATTGTCTCCTTTAAGGAGACAATTAAAAAAAAAATAAATAAATTAATGAGTTAGCAGCACAGCTTAAAAAACAAACAGAACCTGCTGCTGTTGCTGCTGCTGTTGCTGCTTCTGTAGCTGCTGCTGCTGCTGCAGCTGCAGCTTTTTAGAGCTTTTTTTTCCTGCTGCTGCTGCTGCTGTAGCAGCTCTAGCTGTTGGTAGCGCTGCTTTAGCTACTGCTGTAGCTGCTGCGTTAGTTGCGTCACCTGCTGCTGCTGCTGCTGCTGCTACAGTCTTGTGAACTGTTGCAGCTGTTGCTGCCGCCGCTGTTGCAGTTACTGCTGCTGCAGCATGTACTGCTGCTGCAGCCACTGCTGTGGCTGATGTCTCATTGGGCTGCTGCTGTTGTAGCTGTTGCTGCTGCTGCTGCTCGAAAAACAGCACACTGTTATTGGGTTGCTGCTTCTTCTGCTGCTGCTGCTGCAGTAGCTGCTGCCTTTGTTGCCGTTCCTTGAACTGCTTCGGCTGCTGCTGTTGCTGTTGCTGTTGCTGTTGAGTTGCTTGCGCTGCTGCTGTTCCTTGAGCTACTGCTGCTCATATGGATCTTTTGCTGCTGCAGTTGCTGCTGCTGCTGCAGTTGCTGCTGCTGCTGCTGCTGCAGTTGCTGCTGCTGCTGCAGTATACATATTAATATTATTGTGGTTCTTCTAATAGATAGACGAGTAATTCATATAGACTAGCAGCAAGCCTTGGATCTTGTGCCTTAACTTGTAATTTAACAGCAGCAGCAAAATGTGTAGCAGCAGCAGCAGCAGCAGCAGGAGTTAATCTTACAATAGCCTTACTGTCTCCTTTCATGTCTCCTATTGCTAATAATTCTCCTGCAGCAAATAGGGAGTTTTGTGCAACTGCATGCTTAATATCTTTAATTATAGCCAGTCTCCCTCCTAAGGAGACAGTTTGCTGCAGAAAGGAGACACCTGCTGCAGCAGCAGCAGGAGACAATCTAAGAGAGGTAAAATGGCAATAGAGGGACTCATCGAACCATAGCTGCAGCGCAGCAGCAGGAGACAGTTGCTGCAAAGGAAGCAAGAAGTGTGGCAGCAGCAAAGGGAGAGCAAATACAATTTGCTGCTCTGTACCATCAAGGAGACAGTACTGCAGCAGCAACTCAGGAGGAGACAAAAAGGGACTTAATATACTTATTACTATTGTCTGCATCCCTTTTAGTAATAAAAAGTGTCCCCTTGATGGTGCCTTAACTATAGGAGACACTGAGCAATGGAGACAGTCCTTCTCTATACACTGTACACTGCTGCTTATATAACGGAAACCTGTAGACATTCCTCCTGCTGCTGCTGCTGTTCCTCCTCCTGCTGTTGGTCCTCCTGTTGCTGCTAATGATGATGATGGATCTGCTGCTGCTGCTGCTGCTGCTGCTGCTGATGCTGATGGTGTTGTTGCTGTTGGGTAGAAGGATGGGGATGATGGTATAGGTGGTGGTACAGTACCTGCTGCTGTTGCAGCAGCAGCAGCAGCAGCAGCAGCAGCAGCAGGTTTAGCAATAAAACTTAACTCTAAGGATGCATACATAGTCCTATTAGATGGATAACTTGTTGTCCCTACTACACAGGAGACAGTTATGTCCTTATTATCATAGATTATACCTCTATGTCTTATACATAAATATCTAAATCTATCTGCTGCTGTCCCCTTTGTTGAGGATAATAAGGGATATATTTGCTGCTGCTGCTGCTGCTGCTGTTGCTGCTGATTTGTTAACATGTAGTTATAGTCCTCGTCATATTCATCTAGGTGTCTCCTTCTTCCTGGGAGGGATGGGAGACGAGCAGCAGCAGAGGGGAATGGTGCAGCAGCAGCAGCAGCAGCAGCAGAAGAAGATGATTGGTGTCTCCTTGTAGGGACTACTTCTGTCCTCCCCCTCTGACGAAAGGAGACAGTTGCTGCCTCTGCTGTCTCTAAAGGACGACCAGCTAACACTAATCGTCTCTGAGGGTCGTAGGGTTTACAAACCCCACCACCACGAGAGCCACCTAACAGTAACAGTAACACACACACACTCATATTAGGGTTTAGGGTTTAGGGTTTAGGGTTTAGGGTTTAGGGTTTGGGGTGTATGTTATGTGTGAGTGTCGCTCTTTTTTCTGCTACAATCTTTATAGTATAGTATACTAGTTAGTGTTTAGGGTTTAGGGTTTAGGGTTTAGGGTTTACCTCTATATGCCTCTGTATTAGCAGCAATATCTACAGAAGTAGTAAATAAGGAAGAACCTTCTCCTCCTTTTTTTATTGTTTTTGCTGCTAATTCATCAAATGTTGCTCGCGCTAATTGGGGCTCCCCGTTGCTGCAACGAGTCTCCACTAATACCTGCAAATACAATAACAACAAGGGTTTAGGGTTTAGGGTTTAGGGTTTAGGGTTTAGGTAATAAAAGAGGGTATACTTTTTGTATATTTCTGTATATATAATAATAATAATAATAATAATAATAATTATTATTATTATTATTATTATTATTATTAATATTATTATTATTATTATTATTATTATTATAAGGATAATATACCGTTGTGCCTAGAGGTAGAGGCGGGGGATTATTAGCTGAATTAGCTGCTGCTGCTGCTGCTGCTCCTGCTCCTGCTGCTGGTGTATTAGTAGTATGTAATTTAGGCTTAGAGGGTACAATTGGATGCCTATAATAGAACCTTGTCCCCTCATGTAATAAGACACTAAAAGGAGACACTTTGCTCCTGTCTCCTAATTCAATAGGAGGGGACTCGTATAGTATAGCCCAACCATCAATATCTTCTTGTTGTTCCTTATCTATTTCCCATGATCCTGCTGCTGCTGCATTTGCTGCTGCTGCTGCTGCTGTTGCTGCAGCAGCACTTGCTGCAGCTGCTGTTGCTGCTGCTGCTGATGGTGGTTGTGTTGGTGTACCTGGTCTAGAAGATGCAGCAGCAGCAGTAGCAGCAGCAGCAGTAGCAGCAGCAGCAGCAGCAGCTTGTGCTTGTTGAATAGCTAGATTCTCTCTTGCTGCAGCAGCAGCAACAGCAGCAGCAGATGTAGGACTACAAGGAGGAGACACCTCAGGTAATTTAGTACATTCATATACCCTTAATAATAGATAAATAGGTTGACTAAGACAGGAAGGAGACCCTAGTGTCTCCTTTATTGCCTCTATATCTATATTATTTATATTTATTAATTTATAATCTACTAAGGAGTAATGCATATGAGGAACTTGTGTTGCGCATGTATACAAAGAAAGGGAGGGAAGGAGCTCCCTTAATGCTAGTGCTTGCATGCGTAATCTGCTGCTGCATGCAGTTTCTGCTTCTGCTGCTGCTGCAGCTGCTGCTGCAGCAGATGCTGCAGCAGGACATCTATGATGAATTCCTCCCCCTGCTGCTGCTGCTGCTGCTGCTGCTGCTGCTTCCTCTATCTCTCCTTGCATAGGTCTTGCTAGTAATATTTTATCAAATTGTTGCCTGTGTGCTGTTGCATGCATATACACCTGAGCAGCATAAGACTCTTTTTTTCTTGGGTCTTTTCTTCCTAGTCTTGCTTTTTCTACTAAATTAATTGCATGCAATTTATTTGCATGCGTTTCTGTTGGGGCTGGCAACCATTGCTCTCCTATAAATATATAACGAGGGGAAAAACTATGTGCAGGTATTATTGCTGTATGTTTATCTGCCTTATATACAGGTTCTCTTCTTATTACTGCTGCAGCAGGAGGAGTAGGAGGGAGAGCAGCAGCTGTTGCTGCTGCTGCTGCTGCGCAGGTTGGTGGGGGGGAGAGTGGGGGGGCAGGAACAGGGATTGATGCTGCTGCTGTTGCTGCTGCTGTTGCTGCTGCTGCCGCTGCTGCTGCTGCTGAGGCCTCAGGGGGGTCGTCAGATATTACTACTGTGCCAGGGAGGACACCCATACCACCACAACTATTTGCTGCTGCTGCTGCTGCTGTTGCTGCTGCTGCTGCTGGAGGGGGAGGGGGAGGGGGGGGAAGAGGACCAGGAGGAGGAGGAGGAGGGAGAGGATGATGATGATGATGAGGATGATGATGGTGATGATGATGATGAGGAGACAGCTGCTGCTGCTGCTGCTGCTGACAATGTCCCCTGAATATGTGTCTCCTGCTGCTGCTGCTGCTGTTGTGATTATGATTGTTGCTGCAGTCAATAACTTCAGTAACACAAGGACCACCATCCATACACCCAGAAGGAGACAGGTGTCTCTCTTCTGCAGCAGCAGCAGCAGCAGCAGCATCTAATTGGAGAGACACAGGAGGCAAACTCATTGTTGGTTGTCTTACGAATTCCCTTCTTACTCCATCTATACACAACAGCAAACATACACAGCATATAATAATAATATAGGCATGCATGCATGCACTTGCTGCTGCTGCTGTTGTTGTTGCTGCATTTGCTGCTGTTGGTGTTGCTGCACTTGCTGAAGCAGTTGCTGCTGCAGTACTTGCTGATGCTGTTGCTGTTACACTTGCTGCTGCTGCTGCACTTGCTGCTGCTGCTGCTGCTGCTGCTGCTGCATGGGTACGAACCTGCTGCAGTGGTTACAATTCCTGGTGTAGGTGGTGGTGGTTGTGCTAATGAAGTATCAATAACACCAGGACCCTCACACACTGTTTCTGTTGTTACCTGCATCTGCAGCAGCAGCAGCAGCAGCAGCAGCAGCAGCAGCAAGTGCAGCAGCAGCACAACACCATCATCGTAACCATCACCACCAATATCAGCAGCAGCAACAGCAGCAACAGCAGCAGCAGCAGCAACAACAACAACACCAACACCACCATTCTCCTCCTCACGACCACCACTATCATCAGCAGCAACATTAACAGCAACAGCAGCAGCAACAGCAGCAGCAGCAGCAGCAGCAGCAGGAGCAGGAGACTAACAGGTTGTGTATCTTGTATAGCCTCCTCTACTAATACCATTGGTGGCTGAGGAGGACAATAAGAAGGCCTAATAAATAAATGTTGTTTTTTTAATTTTTTTATTCTTTTTTTTTCTTCTTTTTTTTTATTTTTTATTCTTTTTTCTTCTTCTTTATTCATTTTTTTCTCTATTTTTTTCTCTGTTTTATGTACTTTTTTTGCATCTTTTTTTGCTCTCCTTATCATTCTTTTTTGTCTCTTCTTTTCTTCTTTATACATCTTCCTATCTGCCCTACTTATACCTATTCTTCTTGATGGGTACGCAACAGAGGGGGGCCCCAATCCGTGTACCCCTTCGGCTTCAAATACAAGTTGTGGGGGGGCCCCCCCAACATGTTGGGGGCCCCTTAATACTTGGGGAGGGGCCCCAATACCCTCTACCCTTCCTCCTTCTTGTTCAGTACCTTCTTTTCCTTCTTGTTGTTGGCCATCCTCCTCCATGGTAGGGGGGCCCCTGAGGTTGTTGTGAGGCCCCCCACCAAATATGCCATTTGGGGCCCCCCCCTCCCTATGGGGGCCCCCCACTTGGGGGGCCCCTTGGGGGCCCCCAAGGGGGCCCCCTGATACCCTTTTTTGAGTATTATTGATAGGGGAATTAGGCGTAGGGGATAAAGAAGGAGGTTGTGCAGCATGACAAGGAGTTTGCATAAACATACGTGAATGAGGAGGAGCAGAGAAAGAAAAAGGAGGAGAACCAATAAATATTTCTTCTTCTTGTAAGGATTTATGACGACGGCAACCAGGGATTGAGGGAAATGTACCACGAGTACGAGGAGCTGTAGAGAAAGGTAAGACTATATCTGCAGCAGCAGCAGCAGAAACAGCAGCCGCAGCAGCAGCAAGAGAAGCAGTAATTGCAGAAGCAGGAGGGGGAGAAGGAGGAGAGGAGATGCAGCTAGCTGCAGCTGCAACAAATCAGGGTTTATAGGGTGAGAGTTGTTGTTTCCCTTTAGGGTTTAGGGTTTAGGTCCTTTTTAGGGTTTAGGGTTTAGGGCTGTCTACGGTTTAGGGTTTAGGGTTTAGGGCTGTCTACGGTTTAGGGTTTAAGGTTTAGAGCCTTCTAGGGTTTAGGGTTTAGGGTTTAGGGTGTATATAATTACCTAGATTAGGGTAATTATCTTCATCCCTTTCTGGGTATAATTCTCCATGAACTAACCATAACTCAACAAGAAGAGTAGGAGGATTAGGGTTTAGGGTTTGGGGTTTATGCTGCAGTGCTTCCTTCCATGCTAAATAAGATGCCTCTGTTGTTGCCAGGTGTATCTGCAGCTCCCTAAGACAATGACGAAGGGTTTGCGGACATTCAAACCCTCCTTGCTCTAATCTTTTAATTATTAATTGTTTTTCTTCCTCGTACTCATTTATAATTGGGGTTTGGGGTTTAGGGTTTACTCCTATACACTCTATTTGTATATTATTATTATTTTTATTATTTATTTCTTTTTTTTTATTACCTAAACCCTTTATACGACGGCATGACCATATACACACAAACACTAATCCTGCAAACCCTAATAACGCTATACACCAACCCAATAATAACATCAAACCACGAGGGTCCATTGCCTAAACCCTAAACCCTAAACCCTAAACCCTAAACCCTACATACAGAAAAAAAATCTTATTCAAATATATCCAAAAATTTACTATATACACACTATAACTAATCCATGCAAACCCTACTAAACCCTAAACCCTAATAAACACTATAAAATTGTAAACCCTAGCATAGTAGTAGTACTCAGCAGATCGACAAAAAGAAAACAATTCCTAATCATATACTATTGAGTATCCAGTCTAAACCCTAAACCCTAAACCCTAAACCCTAGAGCTGCTGCACAGGGAGGGAACGGGCAGCACAGCCTCCCTTCTTAGCAGCAAGAGGCAGACTCATACACAGATGCGGATCTAACGGCAGGAAACCCTACCGTAAACCCTAAACCCTAAACCCTAAAAAAAAATAAATTTCTTCATTTATATTCAATCAAAAATAAATTCCTATGAGGGTTTACATTGACAGGGGAGAGCCGTATATATAGCACGCGGCTCACCAGATATTGCTCAAACCCTAAACCCTAAACCCTAAACCCTAAACCCTAAACCCTAAACCCTAAAATCAATATGCTAGGAATTCAGATCTAATATTTCAAAAAAAAACAATAAAAAATATTGCATGCATGCATCGAGACACTAGCAGAAGCACCGCTAACAGCAGCAGCAGCAGCAGCAATAGCAGCAGCAGCAACAGCAGCAGCGGACCCGCTGAGGTCACTTCTTTGCAGACACGCCCTCGAACCCTAAACCCTAAACCCTAAACCCTAAATCATTGAAACTCTAAAAATAATTGATTTTTTATAATTAAGATCCATACAACAACTTCCCCTCACCTCATCTACAAACCCTAAACCCTAAACCCTAAACCCCAGATGCTAACCGAAGGTCGAAGACGCGCAGTCATGCCTAAACCCTAGCACCTAAACCCTAAACCCTAAACCCCAATCCCTAAACCCTAAATCCCACTATCTGCCCAAAATATCGGCTATAAGCCCTAAACCCTCCCCCGTAGTAATTCTAACACCCCAAGCCCCCCGACCCTAAACCCTAAACCCTTCCCTAAACCCTAGAGACTAAACCCTAAACCCTGAACCCCAAGCCCTAAACCCTAAACCCTAAACACTAAACCCTAGGCCTAATCTATTCGGCGGGTCTTCCAGAAGATGCGAGGGCTTCCGCCACAACAGGAGCAGAAGTTCCTATTGCGGCAACTGCTGCAGCAGCAGCAACTGCTGCAGCAGCAACCGCTGCCGCATTTGATGCTGCTTCTGCATGCAGGTTCAGCGCTGTGCAGCAGAAACCCATCCATGGGTAGCTGCTGTGATTGAGCAGGCAGCAGCAGCAACAACAGCAGCAGCAGCAACAACAACAACAGCCCCAACAGTAGCAGCTGTTTCTGCCATGCCTGTTGTTGCTACTGTTGCTGTTTCTGCTGCTATTGCTGCTTCAGCTCCTGCTGCAGTTGCTGCTGCTGCTGTTGCTGCTGCTGTACATCTAGCGGTGTCCCCACCCACCCCAAACCGACTGCATCTCTCCCCCATTAATAACTCCTCCCGTGGGTACCCCTGGGGGCCCCCCTTGCTGCTGCTGTTGCTGCTGTTGCTGTGCATGAGCAGCAACAGGTTGTGCAGCAGCAACAGCAGCAACAGCAGCAGGTCCCTGATGATCTGCAACAGGTGCATGCGGATCAACTTTTGTAGGTTGTTGCTGCTGTTGTAGATGTCTATGCTGTTGCTGTTGCTGCTGTTGTTGTTGCTGCTGAGTGAGGTGTTGTTGTTGTTGTTGCTGTTGTTGATGTTGCTGCTGTTGAGATAGATGCTGCTGCTGCTGCGATAGATGCTGCTGATGCTCAAGATACAGCTGCTGCACTTGCTGCTGCTGCAGCTCCTGATTCAATTCTGCTTCCTTGTATCCTTGCTGCAGCGCCGTACAGACCTCCGCCTCAGCTAAGAAGCAAGAAGGGGACAAAGACCCAACAAAAGGACTGCAGCAGCAACAGCAGCAACAGCAACAGGATGAGTAATGAGAGGAGGAAGGAAAGCAGCAGACTTCCACAACAGCAGTTGCATGCACACCAGCAGCAGCAGCAGCAGCAGCAGCAGCAGCAGCAGCAAACTTACACTTCTTTCCATGAGATTGGATCGAACCAAATCCACTGCGTTGTATCTCCCTCACCACCTGCAGCAGCAGCAACAGCAAAAGCAGCAGCAAGAGTAATAAAGTGCAGCAGCAGCAGCAGCAGCAGCAGCAGCAGCATCAATCAACAGCAACATTGACAGCGCATACCTGACGTATTGGTTGATGCTGCAACAGCACCACCGGTTGTATCATCTCCAGTGCTGCTGCTGCTCCCTTGTGGTTGTTGCTGTTGCTGTTGTTGTTGTTGTTGTTGTTGCTGCTGCTGCTGCTGCAGCAGATTGTCTCCTTCTGGTAGTCTTTTTTGCATAGAAGGGTTTGCTGCTGTCTCTGCAACCCTGAACCATTTCCTCCATTCTTTATGATATTGCCAACGACGACGCAGCAACTCTACTGCAGCATAACCCTGCAGCAGCAGCAGCAGCAGCAGCAGCAGCAGTAGTAGTAGTAGTAGTAGTAGTAGAAAGAACTACTGGAAAAAGTATTAATAAAATTAGGGTTTAGGGTTTAGGGTTTAGGGTTTAGGGTTTAGGGTTTAGGGGTATACCTGGAGTAGCAATCTTGGACTTGTATAGAAAATATAAAGAAGTGTTCGTGATTCAAATTTCTCTAGATGTGAATGACGTAGAGGAGGAGGAGCAGCAGATACATAACATTGAGGTAGTAACTCCCTGCAGCAGCAGCAGCAGCAGCAGCAGCAGCAACAGCAGCAACAGAGGGGTGTATGCAAGGAGCAGCAGGTGCAGCAGTTATACAAACTCCCTACAACAACTGCAGCAGCAGCAGCAACAACAGCAGCAGGAGATGTATCTGTAAACCCTAAACCCTAAACCCTAAACCCTAAACCCTTGCTTACTCCATGGATTTTTTGACGGGTGTTTCTGATACAGGAGAAGTAAATGCCCCATATAAACACCTACATATAATATACAAACACTAATTAGGGTTTAGGGTTTAGGGTTTACATAATAATAATATATATAATATATATATATAATATATATATATATATATATAACTAGGATAATAGATACTACTTATATGTGAATCCTGCTATTGCAATTGCTGCTGCTACTGTTGATGCTGCTGCTGCTGCTGCTGCTGCTGTTGCTGCATAGCAGCAACAGCAGCAGCAGCAGCAGCATCAGCAGCAGCAAATAAGATATTGCTTTGTGTGTATTAACAGAACTAATAAAGAGAACATGTTAACATCCAATAACACAACAACAACAACAACAACAGCAAACAGCAGCAGCAGCAGCAGGAAATAACAGCAGCAGCAACAAATAAACAAGAAGATATTACTGATTATAATTAAGAATTATATACAAGATAAATAAGATAAATAAATACATAATACATTAATTATGTTATTCTTATCCATCATCAATACATTAATATAATAAGAACAAAGACACAACAACAGCAACAACAACAATCAGCAGCAGCAGCAGCAAACAGCAGCAGCAGCAGCAGCAGCAAATAAATAAGATAATAATATTACTGTGTATAATTAAGAATTATATATCCAAGAGATATAACATAAATACCTAATACTAATATATTATAATAAGATTGTTACCCATCATAAATACATGAATATAACAACAAAAGAGACACAACAACAACAACAGCAACAACAACAATCAGCAGCAGCAAACAGCAGCAGGAGCAGCAGCAAATAACAGCAACAATAAGATCTTATACTGTGTAGAATTAAGATTATATATCCAAGAGATATAAGATAAATACCTAATGTTAATATATTATGATAAGATTATTGATGATTAATATACAATAAATACATCAATATAACAGCAAAAGAGACACAGCAGCAACCATCAGCAGCAGCAGCAGCAGCAGCAGCAAACAGCAACAGCATCTTACTGTGTAGAATTAAGATTATATATCCAAGAGATGTAAGATCAATACCTAATGTTAATATATTATGATAAGATTGTTGATGATACAATAAACTATTCATAAATACATGAATATAACAGCAAAAGAGACACAACAACAGCAGCAGCAGCAGCAGCAGCAAACAGCAGCAGCAGGAGCAGCAGGAAATAAGATCTTACTGTGTAGAATTAAGATTATATCCAAGAGATGTAAGATCAATACCTAATGTTAATATATTATGATAAGATAATTGATGATTATATTTAATAATTTTTAATATACCTAATAATCCATAATTATTTCTGTTATAATTCTTTGCACGTATAGATGTCTCATATAATAATTCCTCTATACTTATATTATTATTATTATTATTATTATTATTATTATTATTATTATTATTATTATTATTATTATTATTATTATTATTGTTGTTGTTGTTGTTGGTGGTGGTGGTGGTGGGGGGAGGAGGAGGAAGATGGAGGGATGCTGATTCATTTGATGATGATATTGGTGGTGTATCTGTTGTTGTTGCTGTTGTTGCTGTTGCTGTTGCTGTTGCTGTTGCTGCTGTTGCTGTTGCTGCTGTTGCTGTTGTTGTTGTATTATTGTTATTAGAAGAAGAAGAAGAAGAAGAAGAAGATGATTCTTGTTGTTGTTGTTGCTGCTGTTGTTGTTGTTGTGTTTTTTTATTGTTATTATTGCTGTTACTACGAACTGCACAAGTTGAATTATTATTGTTGTTGCTGTTGCTGCTGTTGCTGCTGCTGTTGCTGTTGCTGCTGCTGTTATTATTATTACGTGTTACATTCTTTGTATTGTTTGTGTTATTATTTGTATTCCCTCCTCCTCCTGATCCTCCTCCTCCTGCTGCTGCTGCTGTTGTTGTTGTTGTATTAGATGCAGCAGCAGGACTATTACTACCACCACCAGCTGTTGTTGCTGCTGTTGCTGCTGCTGCTGCTGCTGCAGCAGCAGCAGCAGCAGCAGCAGCAGATCGTCCATAAGAACGTCCTCCTCCTCTATTATTACCACCCCTGCCTGTTACTGATGATGAATTACTACTTGATGGTGCCATCTTCTTCTTCTTCTTCTTCCTCTTCCTGCTGCTGCTGCTGCTGCTGCTGTTGGATTTATTCTACTACTCTTCTTATCTCCTACTGCTGCTGTTGCTGTTGCTGCTGTTGCTGCTGCAGCGACGACATAAAACTATGTATGATGACCTCTTTATATGAGGCCATCATACAATAAAAAATATATATTTATTCTTTTGTTGCTGCTGTTGCTGCTGCTGCTGCTGCTGCTGTTGCTGCTGCTGTTGCTGCATAGTCTTATTAATGCTGCAGCAGTATATAATTATTATTATTATTGTATATATAATATACAGTATGCATGTGCATGCACATCAACAGCAACAGCAACAACAGCAACAGCAGCAACGTCTATAGTATGCTGCTGCTGTTGCTGCTGCTGTATTATTTTTATTACCTTATATATGCTGTTGCTGTTGTGTGAGTCTTCTGTTGCTATTACTGCAGCAACTGCAGCAGCAATTACAGCTACAGATGCAGCAACTGCAGCAGCAGCAACAGCAGCAACAGCAATAACAGCAACAACTACAACAACTACAACAACAACTACAACAACAGCAACAACAACAACACCTGCTTGTGATGCTGATGCTGCTGCTGTTGCTGCTGCTGCTGCTGCTGCTTTCGGGTGTATGGATGTACACTGCAGCAATTGCTGCAGCAAAAAGATTCACAAAATATTATTTAAATAATAATAAAACAAAAGACAAAAATATATTTTTTATTCTTGCTGCTCCTCCTCATCCTCATGCGGCGCAGATCTTCCTGCCGCCGCTGCTGCTGCTGCTGCTGCTGCTGCTGCTGCTGCTGCTTCTGCTGCTACTACTACTTACGTACTACTATTACTACCTCTCGGTCGCTGCAGATACAGCGGCTGCTGCTGCTGCTGCTGCTGCTGCTCATTGCTGCTGCTGCTACCTAGCAGCAATATAAATATTTATAATTTATAATACATATTATTTTAATTATAAAATATATAAACACTTCTAAACCCTAAACCCTAAACCCTAAACCCTAATATATATATCTATGGTTGGTTCTCTTCTAAGGATATATTTATATATATATACACATCATCCCCACATTATTAGGGTTTAGGGTTTAGGGTTTAGGGTTTATTTTAATATTATTCTTATTTTATCCTTGTCTTTATACATCATTTCTTCCTCCCTTTGTCTCCTTATTAACACCCACCCCCTCCTCCCTCCCCCCCCTCTAGGGGGGGGAGAA
>NW_013566498.1:0-29025 GCF_000499605.1 Eimeria maxima | reverse complement strand
TATATATATATATATATATATATATATATCCTGCGTCCAGGTACTGTGTTTCTGTGCCGCAGCAAGTGTGTGATTGGTGGCAACTTGTCAGGATGACTGCTCATCCCAGGCCACACGTTGGTTGCACTCACATGTTTCCGATGGGAGCTAGGCATAGGCATGGATTGTTCTAGTGCTTGCATTTCTCCTCTGTCAGTGGCTGAATGCGTTTCACAGTGTTTGGATTAAACACTACACAGTATTCTGTTGGTTGTAATCATTTCGTGGTTTGTTTCATTCAAGACGAGGCTGATAAGAGAATGCGAAACGTTGTTGCATGCTTGCAGGGTTCCATTTCCAAGCGCTATCGAACGAACGCCCCGTTGGGTTTATCGTGTCTCTGGTGGGGCCCAGCGCTAAGTTATTGAAGCAGTGGTCTATTTGCAAGGCGCCAGCCAGGTTCGTCCTCGCCTTCACACTAGGTAGGTAGCAGCGAGTTAAAGGTTGAACCACCACATACTTTTCGGGAAGTTCAGGAACACCAGGCAGAGGCGTGCTATGATTATACTGGAGTTGAAGCGACGGTTGATTGCCTACGAAATGTTCGCGTTGCTTTAAACTTGCGAAGGCTGTGTGTTGATTGCACTCATTCGGTTTGCGGTTTGGAGCTATAGTTGGTGTGCTAGAGCTCTTACATGTATTTAGTCGGTGGTGAGTGAGCTTGGAAATATTTTGGACTATTGCTAGCCGATAAAGGATAGTTGCGTAAACGCATGTACCTCGTTTTATTTCGCAAACTGGCTGCCACAACACGCAGGAAAGAGCCATCGTGTACATTGCAAGAAAAGAAGCAGCAGGCTGCAGTGGACCGTTGGCGAAGTTCTGATGACTTGGTTTACCTTCCACGCTTTCCGAAAACTTGTACAGGAAGTACGTGACCGGTGAAGACTTGTTATCAGGATGGCAGATCACCCTAGGCAGTGCCACGCGTTGGTTGCACTTATAGAGAGCTGGACTTGGTGTGTGCTAGTGCTTGCATATCTACTCTGTCAGGGGCAGAAAGCATTTCACGGTGTTAAGTTTAAGCATAGCAGTAGTTCGTTCGTTATAACAGTATCGTCGTTTGCTTCGTAGAAGCTTAGAGTCATAAGGGAACGTGAGGCGTTGGTAAATGCATGACAGTGTGCCCTTGCCCGACAATAACCTTAGGTTTCTTTCAGAACAAAGGAGAGGGATAAAGCTTCCATGTTGTATTGCCGTGCACGATCAGCGTTGATGTTGTCTTGAATATTTAGAAGGACATCAGATTTGTGTGTTGCGAAGTGCTCCATTTCTTCGTCGTGAGCAAAGACAACGGTCAGATGGTAGCAAGACACACATCTTATCTTCGTCGAAATACTCACGTTCGCGGTTTGCTGGAGCATGTGCTACTGTGCACCGTTGGGGCCCCCGTTTGCTTGGAAATTTACCCAAGTTTAACTATAGTTTAGTAACTTTCACTTCACTCGCAACGACCGCAATGCAGATGCAATCAATCAAGTACGGTCGGTGCAAGGGTGCACCGACGCAAATTCCTCACCTCCCGCACTTGATTGTATCTGCATTGCGGCCGTTGCGAGTGAAGTGGAAGTTACTAAACTATAGTTAAACTTGGCCATGGACCTGAAAGAGCAATGGAACCTGATTTCTTTTGGCGTTTCTTGCCACTGTCCCTGGTCAGCAATTGAACGCTTGATATCTGCGACTCTGTCGTGAACAGTCAATTCTAACCATAATCTCCCATGAAAAGGGGCGCATCCACAGGCTGGATCCGTCCTATCTGTTGGTTGGGCTAAACTATCGTCCGTCGGTAGCCGTTTTATGTCAGTGACAGTAGTAGCCAAGTGACATGCATATTGATATCTTAGAAGGAAGGAAATGCCGGGTTCAGTCCATAGAGACAGTGTTCTGCAATAACGGCCTATTCTATTTAGTCTAGTGCCACATGCCCTTGTGATGAAATAGAAATTTGGATTTGACCAGAAAGTGTGCACTGTACAAAACAGCTGTCTGCTGTCTGCCGTGGGCGCGATTTCTGCCCATGTTGCCGCTCACCGGTTGCAAGCGGGTATGGTTGCCTGGGGCTTTACCTAGCACGCTATCGCACTCCCCTATTGTCATAGCATACCTACACTGGGGTACAGTATGTGAGTGACATGTCACAATGGTACCAGGGCTTCGCATAGTACGTCGCACCTTCGTGATGCACGACTGGCATTGCACAGCCAGGAACGCGAACATGTTACACCGCCAGCGCATGGCTTGCGGCATCCCTTCCGGTATTATGCAGCACCACTTCCAAGCGTAGTGTATACCAATGGTGTCAATATACTGCGTATTCGGCGATGTCATCGATTGACTTTTTCAGCCCAGTTGAGGTGGGATGTGTCTTGAATGTCGTGTCGTAGGGTCCTAGGCATAGTAGCTCTTCGATTAGTTTTCGACTTCGACCAGATGCGATCATGCGTTCACAGTGGTAAATGTATTGACGTATGCGTAGTGAATACGCATACATGAATCTCCATGTGTGCCAGTTCTTCATTCTGCTTGGTTATATTGCCTCCCCTCTAATGCCTTCTTTCGCTTGGCATGATGGCATTCATATGATGGAGGTGCCAATCACTTGCTGATCTCCTTCACATGTGGGACACTATGATCGTTTTCATCTTCCCTCCCTCGGACATTGTTCGATTTCAGCATATCTTTATCAATCAGTGATCCGCTTAACGTGCCACTGAATGTCTTGATGGGGAGCTTGTACTGCTCGGTAGGCGCTTGCTGACAGGTTGTACGCTTTGGGGGCAGCTGCAGAAGTGGAAACGCTGGGAAGTAGTTTGTTCGCATCAACGACCTGCATGGTACCAACTATGGGATGCTGTAGCTTGTTTTGTGCAGTGTAACAATTCATCACTCCCTGCAGACCGTGGGTTCCACAACACGTGCACTTGCGCCTGGCAATATCATGCGTCACGCCGGCAGTATTGAAGCTTCCGTAGTAATACAGCTTAGGGCTTATGCATACAATTGGCAGAGCTATCCGCCCCCATTTCCAAATTTTTTCCGAGTATCTTGAGTGAGCAGCTACTGCTTCTTACCCTTACTAGTCGCACACATATCAGGCGTCGTTTTCCTGATATATTGTGCAGCCAGGGCAACCACATGGCGGTCAGTCCCCTAACAAAAGCAATCCCCAATTACTTCTTTATGCTTCTACGAATCGACAGGAATGAGTGTCCCGATTCTCAAACTAACAGGTTTGACATGTCCAAATCCAATGTGCTCAAACACGAATGACTGAATGGTCCTATAAAAGTGCAACTGGACTCGTCGCAGAATGTACGAATTTTTCAGCAAAGCCTTAAATGTTGATATCATCTGCTCAGTGTTCCTCCAGCACAGTGGTAGTGTGGGACTGACCAGCTGATACCATCCTCCATTCTTTTTCACTTTGCCTTGTGGGAGTGTGCTTGTGAGCATCCTCGAAGCAAAGTGGCCTCGCCCTTCCCATATGGCTTCAAGACGTTCACGGTGATTGCGCGACCTGTTCAAAGGCTTCTAGATACCTACTAGTGAGCACCTGATAGCGTACAGCTTCCTTGTCCCTATACTTGTAATCTAGGCGTTTTTTCCACGATAAGGGCATATACTATGTCGATTTCCCTCGTAGACTGTGAGCGCCTGCGCCACGGGAAAATATTGGAAATGTTCCTCTGTGGCGATTCCCTGGAGTTTTGTTGCAGATGCACTGTGCCACTGGCTACCAGAATACAGGCGGCTTTGATGATAAGGCTAGAAAATCACCGCGCTCCGAAAAATCATGAAGGTAGGAGATACGGTGGTGCTCAGATGCCGTAGGAGACCTCTGCGTCCGCCTACCAGGTGGTACGCGCCCATTTGGGATTTTACAGGCCTGCTCGCAGATGCTTCTAGGCCTTTATTACGCTTTGTAGCTTGATGAGCGCACCGGTATAAAGCGACGAACAACACTACCGAACACTGCTTCGCGTTCCGTGAGTATAACCAGCCGTTTTTGCACCGGTGCCGCGTGTGTACACCACATATTGCACTCTGAGATAGGCGTGCCGGTACAAATATCCACTGTATAATTCCACGTCCAGTATAGTGTAGCACGTAATCCGTCCTTAGTGACCGTGGCCTGCGTGTTCACTGTATGTGGCCTACCGCGGTGAGTAGTGGCCTTCGCAACTGGCTGCGACTCCTAGCCCTTGTGGTGGGAGCGTTTCGCATGCGTGCAGGCGGTGTGTTGTCCTTCCAGAAATGTTTAGAAACGTTTTATGTTCAAATGCGTGATGAAGCAAAGTGTTTTCACCGACAGTCCATCTTGGGATATGGGAGCTTAGCAAGTACGGCAAAAATGATGCTATCTGGTGAATCTAAATCCGTTGACACTCGCGCACCCGAATCATTCTATCCTGCTTTCCATTTCCTACACGTCGGACGGTGCAAATAACCAGATTATGTTCCGCATGCACTGGCGGACTGGAGCGGAACACGAAAAGTGATGGCATGAAAGAGCACGAGAAGTGATGGCATGAAATTTCGGTGGCGGAGAATTATTTTAGCCTTTTACAGCAGACATATTGGACACACCTACGGAAATGTGGATGCACAGCAGTGCGCTGCAACGAAATGCGTTCTAAAATTGCGCTCTACCGACGTGATAAGATCATGTGCCACAGACAGTGTGTGGAATCCCTCCCAGAGTGTTGTTGACGCACTCGCTGTTACTCTGTGAAGGGCTAGCCCGACGGGCGCATGCTTCATACATTCCCCTTGTGCATGTAGGTTAGAACCTCCTCTACGTAATTCATCTCCAGTATGCTGAGGCTCCGCAGAACATCTGCTAGGCAGTCTTCAGGGACCTGGTCGACGAGCCAGCGTAAGGAAATTTCAGTGCAGCAGGAAGGATAGTGCAATTTCCCGTAGCGAGGCATCATTCAGAGACCCTGAATATTTATTCGAAGATGACGATACACGAAACATTAGTCCGTGTGTAACTATGCAGACTAATTTTTACCTGTTAACGTGATATGCCACGTATCAGGTGGTGAGTATTCTTTGCTCGGCATTGCAACATAACCGAGCACTATGAAGGCCAGATGAATCCCACAATCTCCGTGAGGGGGGTGCCTCGCATAGAAATAGGCTTGTTTAGCAGTTTGTACTTTGTATCATTGTGTATGAAGGATTTATCAATGTCTAAAATTGCATGCAAATTGCATAGCTCAGAATTGCAGTCATTTCACCGACCCCGAAGTTCAATGAGTAGATATCCCCTCGAATGGGACCGAATACCGTTATTGGCCAAAGTACACGTGCTTTTGAACCGCCATAGTTCCCTCTACAGAAAATGTATGCATTCCAGCAAGTGTGTTCTGGCTGCGTGAACGGCACAATGAACATTGCCAACCACGGCCGTGATGCACAGACAGTCTTTCGTGCAAACCTACACTCGGTTATCGAGGTTTAAAGGAGCATTGGCATCGACTGCCGATGATGCTGATTGGGTTATTATAAATAAAACATCGTTTGCAACGATTTCGTTGGCTGTGCTAACAATATTCAGACGACTAGTTGCTGCTCAAGTGCCATTCGGAGTGCCAATACATTTTCATTAGGTGTCAAATGTCTAGGCTGTGGGTCAAAATCTGGTTGCCTTTCGAAACAAACGTGGACAAGGAACACCTTTTCTTTGCTCTTCATCATACCTATTCTTGCAAAATGAGTGGCATGCTCGAACAATATACACTATTCAGATCCGGTAAATCGACCATATTCAATATATTGCACTGTCCACACGTGGCTATGTGCACGTACGCAAAGTAGACACCGCCTAAACGGGAATTCCACCGTTTACGATGCGGTCCGGTATTGTCCAGGAGCCAACCCTTTGTTGTGGAACACGAAGGGTTTGTTCCAAGTTCTTGGATATTGAAAAAGAAGCAAAGTACTCGCTGCCTAAACGGGAATGCCGCCGCTTCTCATGCGGATCGGCAGTGGCCAGGGTCCAAACCTTTTTTGTGGCTCACGAGGGGTTTTTTCGATTTTCCTGCCTTTTCAATATTCAACAGGGCAGTCGGAGTTATTAGGAATGGAACACTTACTTCGCTGCATCGAACAAAACCTCTGCACTGCTGATAGCATCTGGTTTGCCACACCAGATAGTAGGCAATTTCATACAATTCATAGACGAATTGTTCCGCACAGTATTATGTGTGAGGCATATCTGCAAACCCAAATAAAGTCAGGACGACATCGCTCTACTGCGTGTTTTCTAAAAGGGCCGATTAAGTACATTGTGTCTACAATTCTGATGTAGCTGCACGGCCATGCAGATACGAATACGTAAGAGTGGGCATGAGGTATTTCCAGCGTATCCTGGTATGGAGAGTCAGGAAAACGAAGGTTGAACCGAGATCGATGTGCTTCGCAGGAAGTACGTTATAAGCATACCAGGCTACAGAAGGTGATACGTCTTACTCACAGACGCCCCAGTTGGTCTCTGGGAGTGTTGCAAACTGGCCACTCTTTCACCAGAAACAGCTATGCACGACTCTGTAGCACCGCTAGTGATTGTGGGAGAATTAGATAGAGTGGAGATGGTGGAAAAACCAACCGTGAAACTGAAAAATTGCTTGCTGCTCAGCTGCGCCATGTATTTCATGAGTGGGGGCTTTCACAAGAACGGCCGATTGCGCACCACCCGACCAACAGTCATATTACTAGCACCTTAAGAAGAGGGAGGAGGCGACAGAGCTTGAATGCGCAGGCTGTTCGTTACCTGAATCCTTAGATTCTTGCCACGTCATATCCCATATATCCGCACCACATTGGAAATCTGTGCACAGCATTTTGACCTGTGCAAAGCTTTCTGAATACCCAGTATTTTATGTTGCACATTCCGTTCTGGCAAGTATCCGTGCCTGCGGAGCACTTTGACCAGGCAGTTCTTTATCATTTCCCCACGGCAGCGCACGACTCGACGTAGGTTCATTCGTTTTCAAGTGTGTTTTTTCCTTTGGTTTAGGGAGTACGGCCTTAGTGAAAGCACAGTGTAAACGAAACACTCACCACCATTGCTTCCAAGCAGAGACCGGCGAAGGTTGAGTCGTCTGTGCTTATTTGTGGCCATATTGTGGCCATACTGCAAAAATTTTGCGAGCGGCCCCTACACACGGGATATGCCTAAAATTCATTTGTGCACTGGAACGTGGGGAAAATCGAAGGTGAAACCTGTGTAGGGGTTCATTTGAGCAAATGGCAGAACACAGTATGGGCGAACTTGCGTTTCAGTCTGGAGCAGGTTAGTGGCATTCTAGTCAAAACGAGTGTTTTACGCGATGAGCTTTTGCCCCTTTTCAGACCGTACGAGCAACGGCTCTTACAGCGGAGTCGCCGGCAAAGCAACTGACTTGATAAGGCCTTAGCATGGCACATGTACAGTTGCCTACGTCACTATCCATGGTGGTGTCGGCTTCACGCACAAGAGATGCTCACTTCTCTGGTGAAGATACATATTCTGCTTCCATCCGGTTGTTGATTATCCTGTGACTGACTCTGCATCGTAAATGGTTCAACGTAGGTATTTTCCCATCATGGGGAGGCCGTCCACCTTATTAGGCCGGGTGCCTCTAATGCAGTCCAACATATCGCAATTGCAGGCTTGTGAGTTCCGGGATCTGTGTGATGAACGCTTAATGCAGGAACCAAATTTCACTTTTTGTTTTCTGCAGTTTGTGGGTCAAGCACACCAGTAATTTTACCCGTGTTCTTGCTTGCGGAATTCATGTCTTAATGAACTGTGTCCCGTAAGCATGCAGGTTAGGCCGACCTTAATCAGTACTCGTACGACGAAGACGATGCGGAGCAGTTGTCATTTCGCGGACTGCTCTATTCCGCTATATTCGGCGTGGTGAGCTTAGATCTTCTCTGATGCAATCCTGTGCCTTTGTGGAACGATGTAGTCTGTACGTGCATGGTTCTCAAGAGCGTCTAACATGGCACCTATGCTGCTCATTAGCAGCTTTACATGTTGAATGACAGCTAACGCGTTGCATGGAACATCCGGCTTACCTCTACATTTTGGTGCATGCAGTATGCTGAGATTGGCCTTCTAAAAAAGCCCAGGGTGCTAGATTTTGACGGCGTTTGGCTCCCCTGATGGTAATTTTGACGGGGTTTGGCTCCCCTGATGGTAATGCCCCACCACCTCCGAGATCCGAGGCCTGTCTAAACCATCTGGCCTGCACGTACTACGGTTTTACTATATAAACAGGCCGTTCGTCCTTCAATAAAGAAATAATTTCGAAATCGTGATTAGTGAAACGTCGAAGTGCTACTACGGCTTAAAAACAATGGAATGGCGGATGGCTTCGAGTTATACTCCACAGTTTCTTGGGGGGCATGCCGTGAATAATATACTGTATACGGTACTTTATTCGGTACAGCTAGTGTGTGGCAGTACAACAGCAGACATATATAGCTGGTGGAGATACTTAACCCCTCGTCACTCTTACTAGTACCATATTAACCCGGCTATGACTAGGATATTAGTAAGATTCACGACGGGGTAGGTGGTTTGCGCGGGGGGGAATACGTGCATAATGCACCTGGTGCACATATGCTGTGCAGTGGAATATGATCACGCTGTCAAGACATTTCGCCATTTCGCTGAGATCAGGTTTGTTACACCACGGGTTAACATACGTTGGGAAAGCATCACGTCAGCAGAAATGCGTTACTGTCGTGCTTTTTTCTTGCTTAATCCCACACATACTAATGCTCGCGGTTGCTCTACACTTCGTCATGCTTCCGCCCTTGGTTGTGCTCTCCGTATCTAGGTTCCTGTAAAAATTATGTGCTCATTCATCATGTATACTCGGATGCTGTTACCCGTAAGTTACTAGGGACACTCATGCTCAAACCTCCACGAGTCAATTGTGTGATTAATGAATCCAGCATAGCCAATGATGCCATACTAGAGGCAGAATACTTTGTGTTGTTCGTACACGGACACGGTGGATGCGCGGTTTGCCTGCGCATGCAGCTTGATACTACCTCAGGGTAATAATGTAGCATAAACATGCAGTAGGGAGAGTATAAGCGGACATGGCAGAAATCTAACCACCCGCCACTATATTTTGCCTTGAAGTTGTGTAGCTTAATGATCGGCTAAGCACACACATGATCTGCTAAACACCATTTTCGGACCGCGCGCTGGGAGGACGTTAGCATGGGAAAGGCCATATCGTTCATTGGGTTATAAGGGAGTTGTTCTTGCTTATTGCACGTACTGCCTGCTGCAGGTGTGCTTCTGGCTCAGACAGTACGCACATCTTGCATTGGTGCATTGAATGTGCGCCCTTGTGCTGCGAACTGTATGCTCTCGCTTCGCAATTCAGGCTGATGTCCACAAGCGTGAGCAGAGTATGACAAATCAGTATTTTTATTTGCCATTCCACATTAGGCCTGCTGTGCGCTTTACAGGCCTCAGGAGTGTTCTCAGAGAAGTGAACAACTGCTGGTAAATGCCTATATACAATCTGTGGTGGTCTATGATATTTTTTCAGGGAGTGTGTATAGTAAATGGGACGCGTATGGCGCGCAATTAGGCTTTCATGACTTGGGTGCTAAAGGCAGAGCCCTGGAGACTCCTAGTTTACGGCAAGCGTATACCTCTGTCACGTACGATACGATGCGCCGTTTTGCTCCATAGTGCACTAGTCGGAAAGCCTGAGAATACAGTGGAGGACTCAGTAGGAACATCGATTTTCTTGTTATGTGACACTGCTTTTTCTGTCAATGGGGGTTTGCTTTGCCAGATCTACGTGTGGTAAAGAACAGTGCGAAGAAGCACTAAGATAGTGCGATCTTGCAGCGACTCAAAGTGGACTGCATGGCTGGCACTCAACTCTACTGGGCATGCTGCGGCAAACCTCTGAGTCACCGTAATTGCTAAGATTGTGAGGTCAAGCAACGTTGTGCCTGTGGGCCCCGAATAGCTGATATATCATCTGGGGGCCTTTGATGAGAAGCCTGGCTGCTGCTAAAAGAAGCTTCCGCCGCGTGTCCTCAAGGCGCCCAACCCCCTTGCAGGGTGAATTGTCTTCATTGTCTGATTATATCAGCAGGTGCTCGAATTTTCTGCAGATTCGAGTCTTGCCTGCCTTCCGACCGGCCCGTTGGTGGCTGGTATCGAATTCGAAGTAGCAACATGCTGATAATGGCAATGCGAGGCCTGACATTGCTCTAAGGAGGAGTACACCAAACACGGCTTATGCAGCTTATTAGTGCTTCCGTGTACTTATGCGTTAGCCTCACACTGCGACGAGTCGAAGGTTCCGCCGCATTTGTCTACCTTTGGAGGAAGCGGCGTTGCATTGCACTGCAGCAGGCGAAGATATATCCTGGCGCCTGCCGGTGTTTTACGCGCAGATGGTTCTACTGCGTGGCTTGCAAGGTTTCTCTATCGCGCTTAGAAGATAAATGTGGCCACATGGGCTATATGCGATATGACTCCGGGCTGCTGTACGGTGAAATCGTTTAGCACTTTTATTGCGTTGCCATTTTTTGGGGCGGGGCGGGTCTAGACGAATTAAGATACGCACCATTGGCTACATTGGTGCTGCTGTACGGAAGAGAGAAGTCCCGCTGTATATGCTCCTCTCGCGTGCCCACAGCAAATGTTGGACGGGTTGTTTATGACGGGATTGAGTGTCGCAGAATTTCATGGTATTTTTTAATACGTGTCAGAGAGCCTATGCAACAAATCACCTACGCCTGTACAATGAATTGCAAAGGGAGTAAGAAGCAATGTTGAGTTGTTAGCGCCATAATTACTTCTTATCATGCAGTACAATGCCCCTTAACAATGGGGAAAAGATATACCTCTAAAGGAGCCCAGTATGCATTGCCCGCTGGCGTTTAGCGTTTATTGCATATGGGAGAGTAGGTAAAGTTACTTGCAGCTCATGAACCGGACCAGGACACAAATATCACAATCACCTGTAGCCGAAGTGGCCATCAATGAAAGAATTACCCATTATTATTCTGACAACTGTGTTTATTGCTGGTGCCGACCTTCACTTAGCGGGCTAAAGCGGCCTATCAGCCATCAAACCGTAGGTTTAGGGGAAACAAGAAACTTTCAATATACACCTCTGTGCAGCAAGCGTCTGTCGCGACACCGAGGGTGGAATTGGTTCGTCGTATTGCTCCACTGGAGAGAAGTAATTCGCCAGTAGTTAGATATTGCCAACAGAGCATTGCTGCCACCTTACGTAGTGCACCAATAGGAGAACAGTAGTGCTATCTGCTGACGCAAAGGCATGTCATGCTAGTATGGAGCATTCTTGCTTATGTGCCCTATTTGTAATGCTGTGCATCACAAATCCCGCATTTGGTGAGATGCACAGCATGATGTTTTCGAGGAAAACTCCTAATTGCTAGTAAAAATTTCCCACGACGTTGTTTCTAGAGTCCTGGCGTTGTACGAGTTACTTTGAAAAGCACGCTTCGGAAGGCTAAGACATTCTTTAGTTACAGGAAGTGGCTTGCAATTGTAAACAAACGGCGCCTAGCCCGCTACTGCCTTCGAAGGCGGTTTGCCCTCCGATGCCAACGCTCGTGGCCCGGATTTATTTGATTGGAAGGTTACAAGTAGGCAGCTGCAGGGAAGGGCCCGTACTCATCTGGCACTTTGCTCATTGCGAACTGAACTGTCTTCCCCTGGTCTGGGCATTTTGCATTTTGCGTAGAACAGTTAAAGATGTATTAGCGGCTGTTGAGACTTCGGACTGTGGACACAGGGCTAGCACCTACGGAGCTTCAGATACCTGTGTGTCCGGCACTTAAGAATGTACGCCGCTTGGAGAAGCGTAGCGCATCTGTTTGAAGTTTTCTGGGAACGTCATGCATCAGGTAACACAGGTAACACCACGGCGCCTGGGCAGATGATAAGGTTCATTGAGTCGCATCCGTTACGTCCGTTCTACAAAACGTGCAACACATTCTCATGGAACTAGGAAAAGGAAAGCTCCCCTGGTGCATATAGTACTGCCAAACGAAGCTGCATTCAGCATAATTGTGTAATTTACGTTTGTGGTTTTGCCAGTTGGAGGCCCAGTACACGCGCCAGCAGCAAGCGTGTTTCGGTGTGAGTGGTATACAACTTTGTGCCATGGGTCACTGCAATGTGGCGCCGTTCAGACCTGTCTGCAGCTAGAGACATATTTGGCAGGACAGCGGCTGGCTACACAGCTATTTGCCCATTTCTGCTGAGCCTCTTCTTCGCGTGTAGGGTTAAATTAGCAGTGACAGTTTTATCTAATTTAAGGGACCTATCCCGTGTTTACGGAACCTAAAATGTTCTGCTTTGCAGCAAAATAATCCTTTCTCTGCCCTTCTGTCTCTGATTCTGGCCAAGCAATGTGCAGACCAGTGTTTTGTGAAATGAAATATTTATGGTGTTTCAAGGAACGTGGTTATAGATGCGTTACTTCCCCTTTTTGCTACTAACCAATTCACGGTAAACGGCGAAAAAGTTGCCCTCTCACAGTATGATGCAACAACGGATAAAAACGGTACCACGCTTCAGGTGTGGTTTTCATGCCGCGCCCCGGGTGCCGTTTGGTGGATTCAGTAGGTAAGTCTGCATGGGGCAGCAGAAAGCCTGCCAAGGGTATGCTTTTCGACCAGCCATCAGAGAGGGTCCACGTTTGCCGGAGACATCTAAATAACTCAAACCTGGCGACGGTTAGCCCTTATTCGCATAGTGGACTCTCACTTTCGAAGTTGGTGACTACACTTCACAAGTGCTAATCAAGTATTCAGAGTGCTTCCATACCTGATACTCAAAAGGTATCAGCTGCATATGCAGAAGCTATTAGTTCGTTGACGACGCCTTTCCAGCGGAAGGCAACAGTGCACATTCGACCTACAGCAGCACCCCATTCCCCAGTGACCCTGTTATGTTTTCTTAACTTTGGACAAACTGGTTTTTAGTGGCGTAATGCCACCTAAGTCAGTTGAGGCGCGGCTTACACGTCGCTTCTATTCGTTCCCAAAACTAGTTGAACAGTTCGCCTCCGCACTAATTGTAAATGCTACAAAATCAAAAGATAAGGATTCTCGTTGGTGACACCGGTGAGAATATATACTTACCCACAGTCTGCACCACAGTGCGCACTGTGTTAAATTTTTACGTTTAGATCATGCCTTCAGGTATTTTCAGGTTTAGGACGGTTATCTCTGGGTATTCAGGTTTACGGTGCAGGTTTAGAGTTCAGGAATGAGCGTATAGAGTTTGCAATCCGCAAGTCAATACACACTACTCCGGTGCCCTAGGATTACTTAGCCCGACCTTACCCTGGCGTACAGCCACTAGAACAGCTGCTGCTAGTGCTGCATTCCAGGCGCAACCGGACTAGGTGAAGCAAATGCAGCACTAGTAGCAGCTGTTCTAGTGGCTGTACGCCAGGGTAAGGTCGGGCTAAGTAATCCTAGGGCACCGGAGTAAATGCTGATTTGGCTGCTGCTGCTGTAGCAGAAAGTGGTGCTTGTGCAGCAGGTACTTGTATATCTCTTGTTGTAGCAATTGCATCATTAACAACCTCCACTCGCATGCAGCACCTACACTAGAGCAAGGACAGGGCTAGGGCAAAGGGTTTAGGGTTCGGCGTTAAGGGATTAAATGTTCAGGAACTTGGCTTAAAGTCCAAATGTTCGGGGTGCATTTATGGTTGAGGTGTTCCTTTGGGTATAGGGAATTAATGCATATTTTTCAGGCGCAGGGTCAAGGATTCAACGCTTGGTGCATGTGCTTCAGAGGTTGGGCCAACAGCCGAATGAGTAAGTTATGAACCGTAGGAGTTTGGCAGTTGTTGCCTACAGTTCGCCACGGGCGCAAGAGGGTCGTCGGGGATAATGCCGTCTAGCTTGGTCCATTAGCTGGATGCCCCGTGCATCTGCAACCTACCGCCGATACGTTTGTGGTGCAGTTAATACATTTCCAGATGAAGCGTGTTTCGACGCGCTATTGTATTCATCTATTCCCTCCTGTGTTTGGCTTATGCCCGTAATATTTGCCTTCGTGACTTCTTTCCCTCCATATACTGACTGTAGTGCATTGGCGACCACTCCAGTGTGTGGACAATCGTGCGCAGCAGCTGCCGACGAGCCAGCGCATTGCGTCCACCTCGTCGTCTCCAACTCCAAGCGCTACGTTCAAAACCTCCCGCAACTGCAGAGGTTGAGGCAATGCACTGTTCACATAGCTTCACTTTGAGCGGTGCCGTTGCCATGCAACTTGGTCACAGTATGCAAGTAAGTATGCGGAAGTAAGTTGAAGGTGGGAACCTGAAAATTTGCGGAGCCAGCTGTGCAGATCTCCAGGCCTAATTAGCAAGCATCGTTGAAAGGACGAATAATTTGGCATTTGGTGCATGGTAGTCTCCGATAAGATTACTTGTGCTGCAGTGGTCTAGCACTTGGGGCCTCTGGATGTATCTGCTGTAGTAAAGTAGCGGGATGCCGCTGGCAGCACCAGAGCATGGATGCGCATACAGGTGGGCATGGACCCACCCTACAGAGGGTTTGCCTATCACTGTGGTTTACAGCCCTTCGGCGCATCTATGGTTAGTTAGAGGTGTCTGAAACTCCAGTGGGAGGTTCGAGCAACTGGGCATCCAGCAGGTTCGCAACGGCCGAACATGGCTGTTTTGGCCGCTGTATATGAATGAATGGTTGGACTAGGTGGTTGGATCGGGCGTTGCAGATGCCGTTGTAACTTATTTCAGGACGTGATGGCGGCCTCGCCGGCACCCAGGATTCTCCTTGGAGAAGATGATCTTGCATTGAAACGCCTGCCATAAGCTATTTTAGAAGGGGGATGACAGCAAACAAAGATTAGATCGCAGTTAAGTTTAGCGTGTTTCTGCTCGTGTGCAAGTGGCCTTCTGCACAGCTTCTGCAAGACGTTACCTTCATCATGTAAGTATTCACCAACACTATGTAAAAGGCTCAGTTAAAGAACCAGAACCATGCCTCGTCTGAGAAAAAATGAGGAACCCACGGGGCACAGTAGCCATCTTCTGGGGGTATACAACCACAAGAGGGATGGTTTGCGCCGTCCGTTGCAGGAAACATCCCTCCCGTCGTTGTATACCCCCGGAAGATGGTTGTTGCAAGCCATCATTAGCGCAGCAGCAAACGCCCTTACAGCTGCAGGAGCAGCAGGAGGTTATTTGGGTACATTGTTGGAACGCAAGGCGCAATTGTACCCAGGAAATGGCTGCTTCTCTTCTGCAGCTGTAGGTGAGAGCGCTAGTGACGCCCTTAACTGGTAGTTAGTGGATGAACCCTTACCCCTCCACACTAGGCAAACGATACGCAGGCAGAAGTTCCACACATCTGTCTACAATAACACATAACCGACAGGGCGTATTTGATCCTTTTATACAGGGTTACTTTGAACCTTGAGCTAAAACAAAGTGAGTCGCAACATGTGGCAGAGGCCCTCCGGAGCCCACCAGGCGTTTGAGCCGCTAACTTCCCTCTAAGTAATATGGCGCCATTTAAATCCTACAACGGGCCTCGAGTAATATCGAAGACGTGCATCACAATGAACATGAATGCTTTTTCATGTAGGATTATGTTTTCCTTGAGATGGAAGGCTGCTGCATGAGCGACAGGCAAGTCTGCGTTCAGATGGTCCAACTGGCCGCTTACTGGCCACTGGGCAATATTCCGCCTCAGGGTTCTGCCACGCGCCCCCGCTTACGTATCACGATATTCTGTGAATTCAATTTACGAAATGTTATTATTTCATCATACGGATGAAATAATTCAAATTGTGCTTTAGATTCCGCCGGGGTGGTCCGGCACCGCAATGTCCACTGAGTCCCCCGAGCCTTTGCATTACGTGTACCGAGGCGACTTACGAGCCGCCCCCTGGCCTACCTATGTCCTACTTTCTTTTTTAATGCCCTCTGAACCCGGTTTCCTACACCATATTGATTGGTGTGGTAAATTCTTTTTAAGGCTGTGCTTGCACTTACATAAATAGACTAATCATAAACTAGTCCTAGACCCACAACCGACCCGTGAGTAAAGGCGCATATGAAGGCATAGTGCCTACACATAAAACGTAGAGTCAAGTTGGTTCCAGGCCCGCGAAAACGATGATATCAACTAGGGTGACCTATTTTATAGCAAAAAGATTCAATAGTTGTGAAGAAAACAACCAGTTGTGCACATGGACGCATTATCCTGGTCCCCGCCGTTCCGTGGCCTCATCGTGAGCGACTGCCCGCTGTCCGACGCTTTGAAGAACTCACCGGGCTCGGGCAAAAGCAAGCTAGGGGGACGGTGAGCCACGCATATGCATTACTCAATAACATAATTCCACAATTTCATCTTGCATTATTCAAGCGATTCGTCAGAAGGTCATTCTCTTTCCAGCGAAGATGAGCCTCTCTCACCTTTGGGTCATCGTTTCAAACCTTCCGATTGCAATGGCAGTGAACATCATTAATGAATCAGAAGATGCACCAATTTTCCAGTCGTTACAAAATTTTGCCGATAGTAAAACAAGCGTTCTCCATGCCGACACCCCCTTGGTAGGCAAAGTGCAGCGCGGTAGTACGCGCCTCACCGCACTGTCGACGGTTATGATATCGCTGGTTGTGGCATTCCTCATCATCCGCTGCTTCTCTGCCCTGAGATCCCGTTCAAATTCGTACAAATACGCAATGCATACGCGAAGACTTGCAGCTGACGACGAAGGAGCGTGTTCCGTGAGTACACAGTGACCAGGGATATCTCAGTGTTGCTGTGCATGAAGGATGCGCTAAAAGGGGTTGCCGGCGGTAGTTTATAAAGGCTGGAATCATTTGGTTGTATTTGCACTTCTGGTCTCTCATCTAGGGCCTCTGCGTAGTTGCAGACTCGGCGGAGCAGTTAAATCGGTCTAGTTGTCTCCTGTACCTAGACATCGCTTCTAGTTGTATGTTGTCCCGGAAGATGAAATTGACACATTCCGTCGAGCTTTCTATTGTAGGGCCTCGTAGAACTAGTTAAGATTGCCAGTGAGTGCATGACCGAGGACCAGACGATGGGCTGTTCTGCCCACAAGCAATGAAGAAGTAGATTTGCATTGCAATTAGACGGCCTTGGGTATCCTGTGAAGAGTAGCAGGCACTTCCGAACTGCGGAAAGGGTGCGCGAAGTTGTGTATCGAACTCGTGTGACTGTAGTTCAGGGACCACAACCGTTGGAACCTGCAGACGGGGAAGACGCCAGTAGCAGTGCGTGCCAAGCCGCTCAGCTTCATTAGGGCTGCCTTTAGTTGTGTTTGCTTCTGCTGGCATGCGCCTTCTTCGAGATGCTTTGAGGATACTGTTTACAGATACTTCGTACTCTTCTGAAGGCAGCCGTAATGAAACCGGTCAGCCCCATTACTGCTACTTTTAGATGTGTTTGCTTCGGCCGATATGGACTTGCATCGTGATGCTTTGAGCATTTTTGTCGCAGACACTTCGCATTCCTTACTCGGTTGAACGCAGCTCACTGGTGTTTATTACAATGTGTAGCGAACACTGTGAACGGGCAATGCCTTGAGCTCGCCGGGGCAGTGCGGGGAATTACATAGGCCTCCTGAAGCCTAGCTTCGGGAATTACACAGGCTTCACGAGGCCGCTTCGCCATCGCGAAACTTGCTCGCCACATTTAGTAAATTGCGTAGGCGAGCATCCAAAGTAATACACAGCTGCTTCAACGTCATACACAGCTGCTGCGACGGAGCAGTTGATAAAGAGTCTGTCTCGAACGCATACACCGAAATTTTAGAATGTGTATCCGGTACTTGCCACGATGAACAGGTGACTGCGTAGACTGTTGTGGGCAGATATTATTCAAAATTGCCATTGGCATCTTTACAAAACAGACGAATGAATCATACCCCACATGTGGCATCTTATTTGAACTGAGCCGAGTCAGCGACTGTGCATTTTGTGTAACGTGTGTTCGATGCTGCGGTGTAATCTGAGGAATCACCTGCTTATAAAGTTTTTTGCCCTGGATATTAAGGAATTTTGATGTAATGTTTCCATCTGGTGTATACACAGCTACACGAATTCTACCAGCGTGACCTACGGTATAGGGACAAGACAATATGTTCACCAGCAGGGCACGAAGGTTGATGCTGGGGTAGAGCATTGTTCCTGGACGCTCAGTAGGAAAAGCTGGGGCGAATCGCACTGTACTTCTCCAGTGGGACAGCCCTAGCGGGTTGCGGTGCAGGACGTGGGTACAAGACAGGGGACGTGTGAATATTCCCGTTGCGCAAGCTTGAGCATATACCGTGGGCGAACTGGCTAATGGATGGACTTCGCGTGCTGATTCCTTACTGCTGCCCACAATAGCGCCGAAAGGGGGAGCAAACGTTAAGGGAGAGGGATCCAACGTTATCCAGTGGACAACACATTTTGGACGGCCAGTGTTGCAACAGCGTGCTGGATGGCATGTGTAAAGAAGCAAGAGCCGAGCAGTTTTGCGTGGGGGGAAACGGCACTCAAATTAAAAACCCTGCATTTGTTGAACCTGTGGAAACTTCGAACATGCGGCCTGTAAAAGTGTCCAGTGCACTCGTTCGAGTGCACGTTGCCCAACCTGCGGCGAACTTGCCGGTGATCCTGGGAAGTGCAGGGCAGAGACAACCTAGGTGGATTTGGTAGCGAAGGGGTTGGCAGCCTTTCATTAGGGAAGTAGCTCCCGCCCATGCTAACTGTTGGTTGGCTTCGATCAGCTATCTGATCGAATTCTTGGCGGTAGGTTGGGAATGCTGCTGTACGAATTTGACACTGCTTCAAAGGGCTTCAATGTGGGAAAGCAGTCATCGATCTGCTTTGTTCGTTGTACGACCATTCGTTTTCCGCCCTTGTTTCTGCGCATCATTTGTGTGTGCTTCAATGCAATGTGCTTCAATGGTGTCCTTTGCAGACTAGTCCGCGGCCAAAGCTGTCCGAGTTGGATGTAGCAGACGATTTGTTAGGTGGAAAAGGTTAAATATTCTTCAGAAGTAGCTCAGTGTTTAACGGAGTAGCCAGAGTCCGCTGTACCCGATCAGTTACGCTGAAGCTCCTTCTCGTGTGGCAGGGAGCATGCATGATCGGGTGGCAGACCTTTTGCAACTTCTTTGTAGGAGATGCTTCAGGGAACTAGAAGATGGTAGCCAATGCGGGTACGGGTACACAAGCTCGTGGCGGTTTCGGCAGCCCGATATTTTGCTCCGCACATTTAGTGATTGTGTAGGAGAGCTATCAACGTAACACGCAGCTGTTTACAACGTAATACGGAGCAGGTGGAATGGTGTCTGTATTGAGGGCATGCACCAGCTTTATAGGACCTGCACCTCGGACTTCCAGCGGTGAATACGTGATTGCGTACACCGCTGTGAGCAAGCTTTCAGCATTGCTCAAGCAGTCAGCATTGCTCATGGTAACTTTACAACACAGGCCAGCGGGTCAGATTACGGTAAATCGCCCACATGCGGCATCTATGTGGAACTGCGAGAAATCTGCCACTGTGTCCACTGTGAAACGTGTGTACTACTCGATGTCATTTAAGGCGTTTGCCTCTAGTGGCCCCCCCTGGTGGACAGACAGCTACACGACGTATATGGTCTCACATGTGCTACGGTAGAGCCACACGCCACTGTTCCCAAGCAGACCACGAAGTTTGAGGAGTAGAGGGAGAGGTAGGGCATTGTTCCTAGACGCGAATTGGGAACAGCTGATACGCAATGCACTGAACTTCTTCAAAGGCACAGCGCACGCGGGTTGCGGTGCAGGAAGTAGGTAAAAGAGACGCGACAAGACAAAATGTCGGTTGCACAACCCTGAACAAATCGCATCTGCGGAGGGGCTAATGCGTGGACTTCGTACGCTGACTACTGCCCACGCCAGAGCCGGAAAGTTGCCACAAGCAATGAGGCGAAAAGCGTTAGCGAGTGGTCAACACACGGACGACCAGTGGTGCAACAGCATGCTGGGTGGCATTAGTGAAAAATCAAGAGCCGCGATGGCAGTGTGCATGGAGGGAAACGGTCCACACATGAATAGCCCTGCATTGTCTTAGCTCATAGGACAGTAGGAAATTTAGCATGTGTACAGGTCCCTCAGATGTGTGCACATGGAATCAGGGTACCCTGGTTATAAGCACATGCAGGACAGTGACAGCCCAGGTGGACTGGGTAGCGTGCTGGTTGGCAGCGTTGCAATAGGGAAGTACCTCGTGCGCATGTGGAATGTTATCTAGTTTCGATCATGCGAGGTAACACCACGGCGAGTTGTCAACCGCAGTGTCGGAAGGCGGTTGTACGAATTTTACACAGCGTTTTTTTCCAAGGGAAAAGCATCCATCGTTCTGTTCTGCTCGTTTAAGGCAATTCGCTTTCCGCACTTGTTTCTTATCAAGTGCTCATCGCTATTTTTAGGTGCTTCAATGTGTAGCAAACAGTTTGCAAATGCAGCGGTAAGAATGCAATCTACGAGTGCCTAGCATAGAGAGGCGTTTCGAGAGCTTGCAGCCTGTCCGCACGGGTTTTAGCCGAGTGTGTGCCAAGTTGTCCGAGTTGGGTGTAGCAGCTGATTTGTTAGGGGGGAAAGGTTAAACCTTCTGCAGACGCAGGTGGAATAGTGCAGTGTTTAACGGAGTAGCCAGAGTCCGCTGTAGCCGATCAGATACGCTGCACGTGCTTCTCGTGTGGCCGGGAGCATGCATGATTGGCTGATAGAGCCAGAATGTTTGCAACTTCTTTGTAGGGGATGCTCCAGGGAAGTAGAAGAATGCAGCGAAAAGCGCTGCGCCATTTCCAGTTTATCGTCTTGTATGAGTGTAGCGGGAAGGCATTAAGCGATATACCTGGGCGGGGTCGCCTATAATGTGTTACGCGATTGACAGTCAGCCCTTCATGCATTGATGCCTCTGTTGACTCGCTGTGCACGTAACGATACGGCAAAACAAGACGTTGTTGGTGGATTGCCATCTGAAGGCTGAGGTGCAAGTGGACACGTTCAAAACAGGATGTCAGTTTATCAGAGATCGACCAAGACAGTCCATTCGTGTTTGTAGCTGAGAAGCTTAGAAAACGCTTGCGAGTTGAGATACGCCGTTGAGCAATGGTTTGCCCCCAAGTTAATGTGGCCTTCGGATCTAGCCCTCCGGCACGGGCGATGCCCTCAAAAAGCGCTGGACCTGTCTTATATATTCAGGGCGTGAGTCGAAGCGCTCGACGTTAAGCGTAACTCTAGTGTATTAGGGAAAGGTAGGCCGACATTTCACTATTAACCGTGTGACACGACACCTACAGGGATTAGTGCATACTTTGTGGGACACATTGGCAAGTGTAGTAAGCCACTACCTTTGAGTGGGCACCGTCCCCCACCGCGGAAGTGAGGCGTTTCTAAGGGTTTTTCGGCTTATCCAGACATCGTGCCTCTTGGCAGCCATAGGATGTCCAAAACATGGTACGTTTCTGTCTTCTGCCAGCATGATATACCGGATGAGTTCTGACCCAATTCAGCGTGGCTTTCGGATCTAGTCCTGCAGCACGGACGATGCACATCAAAAGAGCGTTGGACCTCTCTTTAGCTGCGAAGGAGGAATAGCAAACGTGCTTATGATATGCTTGCAGGACGTGCGTCGATGTGTTTCTACGTTGCGTATATTTCTGATGCAGTAGGAAGGGAACGTTGGGACAGTAATCCACTAGTAACCATGTGAGCGGAAATCTGCTGGGGTTAGCCCATACTTTATCCCGCAATATATTAACAAGCGTGGTAAGCCTCTCCCTTTGAGGCGGCACAGTCCCCCACATTCGAAATGAGACGGCGTCGGACGGTTATATCTGCCAGGCAACATGGTGTCTGCATAAGCCCAGTAGCAGCTCCAGAGCATGGTATTTTTCCGTCTCCTTCCAGCATGACGGAAACTGAACCTGCTCATGAAAAATCGCTGTGTAGTTCGTGCGTTCATAACAGCTTGCATATATTTTAGGTAGCACTCCTATCTTCAATGAAGACCATTAGTCATGGCATTACTACCACTGCAATGCGCTCACCGCTCTAAAACTGAAGAGCGCGAATTAGTGTACGGCCTGCCATAACGCGTGCAGATCCAGCACAGTGGAAACATAGAGGGCCGGGCACTATCACTTCTACATTGTCGCCCACGGTTGGTGTACAGCCGAAATCGGCAATAACGTAGAGAAACTTCACAGGGACCTTGGGGTTGCCGCGGACTGCCTGCATATTTGATATGCTTGCCTTGGTAGTTGGTGCTTCTGGAGTCTGCTGCTCGACATGGATGCAGGAGCAAATCCGACAACAGACCTCAACAAATGCTTCTTTTCAAAAGCCCCACCATCTCATGTGCTAGAGGGTGAACATTAAAAGGGACCTACACTAAAGAAAAGGTAGTTGACAGCGTCGGTCCTGGCTAAGAATGATCATGGGCCTACATTGCGCAACACAGGAAAACAAAGGGGAAGATGCCAACAGTCTCCAGGCCATACGGCGGCGTGGATCGTGCAGATGCGGATGGAGAGGCCTCCCTATTAGCTAGCGTCTAGCTGCAGTAGCTTTCGGGGTACAACGGCACATATCCGAGCCGCAGCAAGTGAGATATTCGTACTAGCATGCATACCGTTTCGAAGCCTTCAAGAGTTGCATCCCACCAGCTCATCGTGTGACTGGAGTAATGCGGGCAGACTATGCTGTCACACGATGAGCTGGTGGGATGCAACTCTTGAAGGCTGCCCGCCTTACTCCACCAATGGTAGCGTTTACAATACAAATTTCAAGAGGGAACGTAATTGGTAACCGTTCGCCTATTGCGGGGTAGCGAGGGACCATTGCTAGTTTTGTTGGCACCCGGCTACATTTGCTCACCAGGGTGCTTTTCTTGCAGGCCAACTGGGTGGGGGTTCCGCCACTATGAGGGATGCGGCTACTCGTGCTGTGGTGAGTCCGAAGAACCTATGAGGCATTGAAACAGATGTTTAAGTTGTGAATAGGATAATAGTCAGCGTTCTAAGTTTCGCAACACCCAGCTAGTAAGGACATGTTCTTCGGGGTGTGCCATTTTTCACTTTAATAGCTACAATCTACGTGTTGGTACAGGTAATAGCATTGGCCAAGTGAGATTCCGCATGAGCTGGCGGGGCCAGTTAACGACGTTTGTACTTCTGTTGAAAGGGCTTCGCCAACAACGTGAAACTTAGTTGGTGGGTTTGACGTTCATACTGACTGCCCGCAAGGGCTGAAGACTACGGTTACTCCATTCGACAAAAGCGCTTGCTTGTACTGGGCATTTGTATCTCCGTTGTCTTCGTGTGATCAGTTCAGCATTACGGTGCGTAAAACTCAATGTACTAGTGTTGCAAACAGTCGCGTACCCAATCCAGACTTAATAAGTGAACCAGAATCACTCTGTCTGAATGCAGTGTCTTATAGACTTCGAGCAAGGCAAGTTGTAGCGCCTGCCGACCGACGCAGTTAGTGCCCCATCTGTAAAACCCGTTCGGACTTCCGCACAGGATGTAACGACCGCCTCTGCTAACACTCTACAACGAACCACGTGCCTCTTAGCATTTTTCGTATAGTCTTTTTTCAAAGTCTCCTTGGTCTATATCGCGTCTTGCAGTGCACAGCCAGGACCACCCAGTGGCCAGAGCAGAGATGGGGCCGCCAGTATCATCAGAGTGCAGCTGTTGCCTTTTTAAGAAGGCTACAATTTGTCTCGAACTGTGAAATGTTTGATCGGCACGTTCCTTGTGATGTTTAACTCTCCTTCCTTGTCTGCACTTGCTTATCCAATGGTCCTCGTAGTGCGTTGTTGGACATTTCGGTTTGTGGCAAGCAGTTTGCATGTGCAGCCGCTAGAATGCATTGGGCAAGTGTCTTGAAGACCACAGGCTTGCCACGGGTGTTGCGTCACCTCGGTGTTTGGTGAGCGAGAGCAGCATATGGCGTAAATATGCTAATTGCCCCCAGCAACTGCTAGCGTTCCCCCGTTGACGGCAGCAGCCCGCTTTCTCGGGAACACGGAGTGGCGAATGCTGGGTGTCAGTAAACAAATAAATCATAGCCTGCAGTATGCTATGAGTTAAGAAGCAAACCCTGCCAAGTTAGTGGGCTAACTCGTCAACGACGCGCAGACTAGTAGTCCATCAATGGTGCAGGTCGTTTTCCAGTTACCTATACGAGTTCTGCATGCGCTTCACTTACTTACAACGCCGCAGGATGTGCGTCTGAGAAGCGATTGATGTGCCGAAAAGTTTGGTCCAGGAGAACGGAGGTACAGCGCGTTAGTGAAGGTTGCAGATGACTCGCAGACTAGTAGTCCATAAATGGTGCAGGTCGTTGTCCAGTTACCTAACAGGATGTGCGTCTGAGAAGCGATTGATGTGCCGAAAAGTTTGGTCCAGGATAACGGATATACAGTGCGTTAGTGAAAGTTGCAGATGAATGGATATGCGGTGGATATGCGGCGTATGGTTGTTTGTTGGCTGCTGAGAGTTTTGGTAGAGCGCAAACCAGGCCAGGGGTATTGTGCTGCCGAACTCCTGCCAACAAAAGGGAGCGGTAAATTCGTTTGAGAAGCGTGGTGCTTTTGCTGCATGCTGCGTGCCATAAGTGGATGAGCAAGAAGCGGAAGAATGGCGTTTGGGGACCGTAACCGTACATTGATGGATGCCATGGAATTTTTAGAGGTATGAGAAGTGAAGATAGGGAGAGCTGCCGAAGGTGGTGGTTAAGGGCATGGAGAGCAGTGGATATTTGGCTAGTGTGAGGAACGCCTGATTACCACTTTGGCGTACAGTTGTTGGGCTGTTGTTTCTTTGTTAGGAACCACTGCAAATGACTTTGAGTCTCGCAGAAGGGCGTGGACAACAGGCTGGCAGCGGCATGACAAGGTAACTTTGCGAGGAGTTAAGTGCCACGTTATGCCTGTCAGGGAGTATGATGCTGCCAGCCATCACCGATGTGCCGAGTGCAATGCGGAAAGGTGGCTTCTCTTGAGGGACGGGTGCTTAGCAACTAGGAGCCTAGTGCCTAGTGGGAAGTTGCAGAAAATATTGATGAGCACTGCTAATGGCAACACGGAACAAAGTTTGTATTGAGTTGTCGGTTTCGGTGGGCAGATTCATGGAGGTTTGCACTCAAATCTTCATCGGCCTCCTCGTATTCTTGCGTTGCAGTATGGGGGAGTGAAAAGACGGCTGCGTGTTTGAGTAAGAGAGGCGAGACAGGGTATGTGCATAAACCGGTTCAGGACGTGCGTCTAAAAGGGGGGGAGCTGCGATTCTATTTGAGCGAGCGCGCGTCGAGCTCTCTGCGCCTCGCGGTGATATTCGTTGGCAGGCAGCTGTTTGTGGTTAGGTATTGAACAGATTGGAGTCTTAGTGAAGGGTTGTATTGAATTTTCGGTTAATGTGGGCAGCTTCAAGGCGGTATGTACGAGCACGGCGAAACCCAAATCTGACTCTGCAAGCTCGTTCAACAGTTCGTATGTTTTTTGCCACTGGCCGTTCTAATTGTGTTCTTCTACGTAGTGAGGGGTTAGTGACTGGATGCGTTTACAGTTCCGTAGCCCTTAGTTTGGCAGTGGTGAATGCACTGCAGCGAATCGGAAGGAGCTGGAGCACCGTCACAAGCAGAAGACAGTGTACGACGCCGGCTGGGGATAGACTTGCTGTCCCGCGATCTCTCCTTACGCGTTACCGTATGTCTAGACTCTCTAGGGTCATACTACGTCAGGGGAGATCTTGTGGGGTAGGCTGGCGTCTCCTGAGGGGTTGCAGTGGGTTCATTGGGAGTGCACCGGAGGAGGGTGGGAGCGCACGCCACCAACTTGGAACGCGGGCGGTGAATCAAAGTCTACGATACGTCCAGGATGTTGATACTATAATGCGGTAGCTATGTGCATCATGAAAATATATAAGGGTGGTATTGGTGAATTTCAGCTGCGTCTGTGAAAACGCGCGAATTCTACCGATGTCCAAGGCGAACCCTGAGGTGCTAGGTTGATAAGAAGTGCTGGAATTGGTTATGACTTCCCCTTAAAGTAGCAGCTGAATGCATGGGTATTCGGGCTCGTATAGGATCCGTATTACCGCCTGTTCAGTGCAGGGGTGTCCATATTCGCCATCTTGAGCTTTTCGCGTAGTACGTACACTGAGGTTTACGGAATGATATAAGCGTTTTACTGCAGCATCCGCTCGCCTGAAAATGTTGCGGATGTACCATAGAAGTGGATGTTTCTGCTTATTACTACTCGACAGAAGTGCAGAACTGCACGACACAGCGAACTGTTTCCTTGATGGGGGGGGGGAGCGCTTCACCATCGGCGGAGGAGCCGTCGGATAAACACTTGAGGGAGTCATCCTTTAAGGAGAAATAGGGGATTCTGGCAAGGCAGGGCAGTAGGTTGTGGATATAATTGCTTGTGGGCCAGCTTTCCGCAAGCTAGAACAACAACAATGTGGAGGCTGCTAGCGACTGTAGCCCGCCCAGCGGAGACTACCGGAGGGTGTAGTGTGAAGAGGTTCCCCGCGGGCGCACAACAGCTGAAAGACGCTTATCTTGTCGCGCAAGCCCCTAAATGCAGCTGTAGGGAACTACAACCCAGCACGTGCGTTACTCAAAATGCCATACACTGCCGCTTACACTAAAGAAGGCCTTCAAGAGTTCCACGGGAAGCTCGTGGGCTTACATTGGGGCAGCTCCATTTGCCCTACTTGCGCTACTCCGTGGTTGAATCCACAGTCCCTACTTGCGCTACTCCGTGGTTGAATCCACAGTAATGGATAATTGCAGGTCATGCAGCACTCGGTGTATACCACGAAAATGCATTAATGAATCTAAGCTCTTTTTCTAGTGTGTAGCAACTAAGAGCCATTGAAAGCGTTATTGCAGTGGAGGACGCAGTAGCTGGAGACATCCAACCTGCTGCATACATCGGCTGCAGTGTAGCGCAGAGGATTCGCAACATGGGATTTTAGTAAGTTCCTTGCACCATAGTGCATCAGTAGATGCTACACCTATAGGCAGTACATCGCTGTCCTAGAATCTGTAGTGCGACAAGAATGCGATCACTAAGATGTGGAGTTGAGTAACACCCAGTTGGTAAGGGCATGCTCTCGCTGTGTCATTCTGGCCTATTGCCATAATTGCGGCTTGCCACTACTAGTAGACGGCATAGATCTGGCGCAATTCTGCACAAACAAGCGTGGGCAGTTCCCGCGTGCAATCAAGCCTTTGCATTTCCTGGTTGACCTCAGTTGGTGTGTCTGTCGTCCACTCAAACTGCTCGAAAGCCCACAGTTCCCTGGCTATTGGGTTTTCCTGTGAGAAAGTCTAGAGTTGGAACTGGGTTCGTGAACTACCATACCTTTTCTATCTGACTGGCAAACTCTACCCGCCAACACGTGCGGCTGTACATTTCCTCATCAGTCTGCCAAATAGCATCTAATGGTCACAGGATAGCCAACCATTTCATTCACCAAGATTTACTGCGTGTGTAAGGAAACAACTTTGATAGGCCACCGTAAAGTGATCGTCACTACGGCCGAGGAACGCTGTAGTGCCCTACGCTTGAGGGAAGGTGAAAAACAGCGCCTTCGTAAAACCACAATTCACGCATTCCTCTAGAACGGCTTCCTCCTCCTGCACAGGATGTAATGTCAAACACTGTTCACATTTTAGTGTAGTGTGAGGACCTCTTTAGCCCATTTACTGTAGCATTCTTGCTACACACGTTTGAGGACGTTGTGCAGTATATGATGATGATGACGTTGGTCTTAGTGCTCACGCCTAATTTCTGGCTCTGCATTTCAACTTCCAGAGCCAGAAATTAGGCCTGCAAAGGGAGCCGTCGAAACGTTAAGCACCACTTAGGTGGCATCCTGAGCTGTACACTAGCGCTACCACAAATACATTTGCTGTGTCTCCTTCAGAGTCCAGGTTGCTCCTTGAGTAGTGGTGGAAGGCGCCGATTTCCCTTTGGCTTCCGATGTTTGCCAACTTTGCCCAACCTGGGTGACCCCTTAAGGAAAGCAGCTAAAGCGGGTATTGCGTTGCATGCGGAAGAGGTATAAAGCCGAGCAGACAAATTACATATGTTGCTTGCGAGATGGTGGCAGTGGGCGTGTCTCGTATCAGCGCCTGTGCACCTCATGAAGGCCCTCCCGGCAGATGTTGGTTGAATAATCCCATCATGAGCAACAATATCTCCAGGCGGTATGGAACCAATTAGTAGTCGAGCATCGCAGCCAACTGCTTTAGATGTAGGCATGGCACATTCTAACAGAAATTTTGCCACGTACGAAGCAGGACGTTAGGAAGTATCGGCGAAGGGTGTTGAGAGGTTTACGCACTTGCTGCAGAACCACTATTTGCTCATTTTGGCACCTGAAGTGACTGCTGGCCCGTCACATAAGGCATTAAGACTGCAGCTGCTGCTTGTTCTCACTCGGAGAATATGCATATTCCAACATGAGCACATTCATTGAAACGGCGAATCACCAGGAGTGACCGGAAAGGTGGACGCCCAAAGCCAGCGCAGCATACAGGTCAGTCCCCGCCATACTCCCTTGAGATATTTGGTGGCAGTGCAACGCCTTGACGAGGTACTCTGACCAAGCACTCGTTTGGGAAACAGAATTGTGAATCCGCCCAGGAAGTGTGTTTGCGGGCAGAGAAAATAGCAGTCATACTTCGCATATGCGCAAAGGGGTCAGACACTGCAGTGGGAGTGAACAGGACTTAGGTATAGATCTGCGCTGCCGTCGTGCAAAGGGATATTTTAAGCCGCACATGCTGGCCAGGGTCTACAGCAATTCACATTTTGCGTAAATCTGTGGTGACGATTGGTACACCGTGGGGTGTGGATGCCGATATTTAGCATCCAGAGACCGCAGTGGAGCTA
>NW_013566497.1:0-28228 GCF_000499605.1 Eimeria maxima | reverse complement strand
TATATATATATATATATATATATATATAAAGAATTGAATACAATAAGCAGTATTCTTTTATTTATCCATTAATTTATGTATAAAAATTACTTTATACATTAATAATAATTTAGTTAATTATTTAATTTAATAAAAAGATTTATTTTTCTTCTCTTTTATTTAGGCAGTAAATAAGCCAGGAAGTCTGCACAGGAGAAGAATTCAATACTAGTATAATTCCTTTTTTTGTTAATGAATTAGAGTAAGAAATTGATATATTTTCTTATAATTAATTAAATTGTTAATTAATTTAAATAATATATTTAATTTAATATATTTTTCTTCTTTTTTATTCATCATGGCAACATTTTTTATGCAAAAAAATCAATGGTACCGCCGATGTAGCTCAGTCGGTAGAGCGCGAGGCTCTTAACCTCGTGGTCGCGGGTTCGAGCCCCGTCGTCGGCTTCCTTTGAATTAATTAATAATTATTTATTTATTTCTTTTTTTTTTTTTTATTTATTTTATTTTTTCTGACGTAATTTCTTCTCATTTGCCACTCATCATGGTCATCAATTCGGTGTACTGCGGTGGCAGCATCGCGACGCAGGCAGAAGCCCGACAGCAGTCTTCTTCCTTCTTAAACTGACAACAAATAGGGAAAATAAAGGTTTTTTTAGCTCATTTACTTTTATTTGTATCTTTTTATAGTCGGCAGACAGACATAGAATATCATTTCTTACCGAGATCACGCCTCCTGTTTCGTATCGAGCCGGCGCGGGGTACCCATAGTGGTTCCCTGCTTCTTTTTGTTCCTTTTTCAAGTCCTTTAGTTCTCCTGACGTCCTCTGTACGGCCAAATACAGTGTACATACACACCAACACCGCTGCTGCGAGCATTTGTGGCCAGGGGGCCCTCTACTGTGTCGTCAACCGCTCCATGTTGCGGCAAATAGGAGGAAAGCTGTGAAGGCAGCGAGCGTACATAGAGGCTTCTTCGCCCATCACCCTTATATAAAGAGCCATGGAAGGCCGAGCAGGTACCTCAGCCGCATAGAAAACCCCAGAGGAGGGTTTCTGTGTCGTGTCCATGGATGGGGGATTGAAGGCTTTGTTTCGATTGTAAATCCTGAGATGTTGAATGGATTATTCCCCCTCTTCGTGGGCATGCATGCATGCAGGCATGCATGCCTTCTGGCAGGAGCAGTATAGCCTGCAACTCCCTCCGTCTATGGTGCTGCATACCGTGGCATTTTTCTTCATGTAGTGTGTGTTTTTTTTTCTTTTCTTTTTTTTTTGGTCTTTGTTTGCAGAGATAGTGTCGCGAAACCCTTTATCGCGGCCTCCTTTACGCCCTTATGAGGTCTTTGTTACCCGCCGAGTTCCTCTTATTGTCTACTTTAGACGTTGTGTTAAGCTGCTGAGGGGCCCCTATGCCATGGCAGTTATAAGAGGAACAGGCAGCTGCATCAAGACAGCAGTCTTTTTAGCTCAAGACGTCGTTGCTTCCTTTGGGGGGCAAGTCGTCCTTACCTGCTCAACAACAGAGGCAAGGCAAACACCAGACAGCGCAGCTGCAGCAAATCCAACAGCAGCAGCTGCATCAGGAGGAGCAGCAGGGGCAGCAACAGAGGGAGGGCGTGCAGCGGAACGGGAGGAAACAAGTACAGCAAAGGCTGTCAAGCAGAAGGGGGAAGCTGCTTTTGTTGCTGCTGCTTCTAAGTTAGCAGCAGCATTGGGCAGCAGCAGCGGTGCTGCTGTCTTATCCCTTGCTGCTGAGCCATCGAGTGCTCAGGCATATGATGAAGTTGTTTCCCTTGGCAAGAAACACTGCAGCGAAGATGAAGAAGCCCTCGAGGCAGCAGGCATAGACCAGGAGCTCAGTGTAAGCAAACAGACAGAAGAGGCGGATATATACCCTCTGTGTCCTGCTGCCGTTATATCTTGGGTATTAGCTGCCGTATCTGCCTTTATCTCTGCTGCTAATTGGATTGCTGCTTGCGTCGTTGCTGTTGCTGCTGCTACTCCTACTACTACTGTGTTGCTGCAGTTGTTGCAGCTTGCCTTGTGTCTCGTACTGTGGTGCACAACGCTGGACGTTTTGCTCGATTTTGTTGTTTGAACTCTGTGGTAGCGACAGCTAAGGATGCAAGGGAAAAGAAAGAAAAGGAAAGGGGAAGAAGGGAAAAGGAAGGAAGAGTATTTCTTGTTACCTCTATATTTATCCTCTGTCTTTTGTTTGTTTGTGTTGCGTCTGCAGTCTTTTGTTAGACAGCGAAACATCAGCGCCATCAAAATTGAGCTAAGGCGGCTGTCTCTCCAGTAACACTTCTTTGCCACTTATGCAGCTGCTGCTGCTGCTGCTGCTGCCGGAGCAGCGTTTCAGTAAGCCGCGCAATCAATGACCGTAGCATGTGTGCTGCTGCGGTCGTTTTTTTTCTCGCAGCAGCTGCAGCTAGAAGAGGAAAACAAGGGGTTGACAGGGCAGCGAGGGTGACCTTTCCTTGCTATTTGTTTTCTCTACTAGCGCTAGAGTCAGAGGAGTTTCTTTGATACTAGTTCTATTCATTGGGAATCTAACCGCCATCACCCCGTACAGCTAGCTAGCTAGCTGTACATCCCCCCTAACCGCTAGTTGCCTACCACCTGTATGACAACAGGCGAATTTTTGTCCATTTTCAAACTTAAGGCTGTTCTATTCTTTCTCGTTGCGCTATTGCTGCACAAAAGCAATAAAATGGTTTTCGACACGCAACGGCAAAGTGTATAAATAAATATTGCACCTTACACCGGAAACAAGCACAGATCCAAGTCTCAGGTAGAGCTAATCAAATGGAGTACACAGCACAAATATATGCACATCAGCTGCTGCACCCCGTAGAGCATTTGCACTTAATACGAATAAATAAAACTTAAAATTGTTTCCCTGCTGCGGCAAGGTCCAAGTAATAGACACGGCTGTAGCGGTGCTGCAGCCAGCTGCTGCTGCTGGTGTCGGGTCGCAAAAGAAAGGGAGGCAAAAGGCACGAAACTTGAGCCTTCGTCACCTGCCAGCTGCCAGCTGGCTGTCCCGTCCTTGCCTTTTTCCCTTCTTTCACCGCGCGCTTGCTAAAGCGCCATCGACAAGAGACAGTCTCGTTGTTTTTGTCTGTCCTTCACTTTACAGGCTCCCGGCTGGGGCTACGAAGGTGGGCATCTGTTCCTGCACCTTCCTCGCCGCCTCCGTGGGACTCATCCCCCAGTCGGGTTGCCACTTCGTGTAAGACAGGCAAGACGAGAGCTGTACTTCCTCCTGGGAGCAACGGCTCCCAACTATCCCAGGAGTTGCTGCTGCTGGTGTTGTTGCTGTCGAATTCGAGCAGCTGTTCGGGGCTGTGAGCTTGCGAGTGTTGGCTGGTATCTGTGGGCTTCACTTCAGGAGGGGCTTTTGGGGCAATGTTTCGGGCGCTGCTGCTGAGACGGCTGCTACTGGAGGGCGGCAGCAGGGGCAGTTGGTCGCTGCCCATTGCTGGCCGCAGTGTAAACGGCGAAGGGCTCTGAGTTCGGGAGGCCCTTGGCGTCGCTGCAGCAAGCCTTTTCCCAAGCTCGTCTACTATATTCTCTGCATGAGGAGTGCTTGCATCCCTAGAGGCAGATGATTGCGTCCCTTTCTTAGTGTGCCCCCTATTCTTGTCTTCTTTCGTGCTTACGCCGGGCCCACCTAAGCGCCTAGTTGGAGAGAGCTGCTGTGGTCGTTTTGGCTCTGCATACTCGGGTCCTGAGGTGTCCATACACCTGCCTCGGCGCCACATGGCAAAGTCGTTCAGTATCCGTTGGCTGTCATCTTCTTTGCTGCTCACCGTTCTTCGCTGGGTTGTCGGCTTCGTCGAGGGGACTGCTGTGGGAGTTCCTAAGGGATGCTTGTATCCCGTTTGGATGCATTCTTCTCTGTCCACCAAGCCTTCAGCTTCTCCCCAGACCCCTCCTAGCGAGCCATCTCCATTAATGGTTGTAATGGGAGCTCTAGGGGACCACTGGCACTGTCTCTCCGGCCCCAGAAGGAGGGCAGACTGGCTGCGGTAACGGACGTCGTCTGCTGTCCCTCTCGCCCCCAAGCTGCCCGTTCTCCCGTTCCTGCGGGGGCTCAACATGGGCGTCCCGTTAGCTCCAATGGCCTTGGACCGGCCCCACAGAACAGAGTGGCTTACCGGCTGATGCTGTTGGCCAAGACCTCCAAGGGGGCCGAGGATTGGGAAGGCTTGCACTGGTGAGGTCCCTCCGCCTACGTGTGCACTCGAGACTCCCCTCTTTGGCGAGAACATTTGCTTATTAGGATCATTACAAGCTGCAGGGAAGGCTCCTCCTGCAAGTTCTTCGGGAGGCGTCGCCGGCCGCAACACAACATGCACATTTTGATCTGCCGGCGGCCGAAGAACCTTAAAAAGGGATATCCAAGGAGGGGATCGCCCCCTTCGGTCTTTGCGCTCCCCTGAGCCAATATCTTTCTTCGGTGTTGGCAAAACAGGCTGCTGCTTCTGGCGTTGCACTGGGTGGTACTCTTGCTTATCATTTGTGTGGTGCAGCGCATCATCCCTTGCGGGGCCTGAGCTCAACTGTTGGGTGTTGTGGCCATCTTCCCCTAAATTCACGGTGCCGGCGAGAGGCCTCGAGACATATTGTGAGTCATTTGGTTGCCTGCTGCTGCTGCTTATGGCACCGTCCTTGTGGGGGGGGATTGGTTGGTCGACCAACAAGTTAGGCCCCGTACTTCCACTGGCCAGTGAAGCACGAAGTGCTTCTCTGCGCATTGCATCTCGACGAATTCCCGACAGTATAATCAAGTCCGTGTTTTTGAGTTTTGGTTTATGTATTGTATTCACAGGGAACATTTCCATCTTCAACGGGTTACAGCTATTGCCTTCTATGACGCTGTGCCTCCTGCTGTGATTGCTGTCTTCCCCGCTCACTGGGGCCTCTCCCAGGAGATGGGCTGTTTGCCCTGTGGGTGGGGCTAACATTGAACCGAGCAGCACAGACTCGTGAATGGCCTTGTCGGGTGGCGGCTGACTACTAGCCCTTGACTTAGTCACTGAAACAGGAGTTGCAGCAGCCCGCGAAGGACGCACTTCAGCTGGCACTGTGGGAACAGCAGCTCGCCCCACACCTATAGGTCGTTTGCCGTCTTGGGTCACCTTGGAATACGTCCCTCTTAAACAATCAAGGACGATTCGACAACATTTGTCTGACTGCGCCTTCGACGTAAGTGGAGGGCTGGAGCCTGTCAGATCCAACTGTTGTGTAGAACCCCTCGATTCTGGTAACTGGCTGCCTGCAGCACGCGGAGTGTGTATATGTTGGGGAGGGAGCTGCTGGAGCTGTGGAGCTGCAGTGGTCACAGTTAAGGCTGGACAAACGCGTGAAGCAGTGCTGCCCCGTTCTTCTCTCAGTGTGGCAGTTCTCTGCCCCGGAGAAACTGTTGTTATGGGCCCTTCTTGTCTTGGAAGTGGGCACCTGCCACAAGGGTAGGGGTGCAGTTCAGATGCGCAGCTGCCGCCTGTGTCAGCTGTTAGACCTGGACTGCTTGTGTCCGCTCCTTCTTTGTCGCCGCTCATATATCTCCTGCTGTACCTTCTAATCTCTCTTCGTAGACTTTCCACCTCGGGCATTGTAACTGCTCCGTCGAAGAGAGTGTCATGTTCTCGTGAGCTTCCGTCACTCCGTTTCAATAACAACACAAACAGAGATACCAACAACCTCTCAACGGGAGTCTCGGCTCCGCAGTGGGCCCCATCCCTTCCCCTTACAACGTAGGCACATTCTGTATTCCCCCCGGTGGGGGTTCCATTCAAATCTAAATGCGGACAGCCGTGGGCTTCATTGGAATACCTGATGCATAGCAGAGAGCACACTGAGTTGACAATGAGTTCTTTTCACCCAGAAAACCAAGAAGTGTTCATCAACGTCTTAAACAGATTCTCTACATCTCTAAGAAGAATCCACAGAAACAAAATCAGCCATACACCCCTGCCAAGAACACATAAAGGGAGCCCTGTCAATAGGGCACAAGAGCTTACGGGAGGTTCAGAAATCCTCTTCCGCAACACCTGCACCGGACCCCCATCCAGCTTGTATAGGGAGGTGCCACGGCCGTTGCTGATGGGCCTCTCGAAAAATACGCATCTTCGTGCTTCATTGCTTGTCTTCCTTCATCTCCCTGCGAGTTTGTGGTAGGTGGATTGTCCAACGCACCCCAGGGCCCAAAGCGATACAGGAGTAATGGTAATGCAGTGAAGAGCGCATCCATCAGCAGCAATAGTGAAACATCACACGACAGATCCTGCTGTGAGCTTGTAGGCTGGCTAAACAGCAGCAGCTGTAGTAAGGAGTCCACCAGCAGCAAAAGAACAAATTCTCCAGCCTGTGAGCGTTTGCAGGCGCAACCACAGAAATCATGCGCAGCATGCTTTGGTGCGGCTGGAGCTTTCGTGCTGTCCTGTTGCTCTAAGCCACCTGCCCAACTGAATACAATCCGAAATGGTGGGCAGGTTTCACGAACAGGATGGCGCACGAATCACCCTAGCTTACAGGAAGGAAGAAGAACGTGAAGGAGAGTTTGCTTGCCCCCGCTATTGCTTGGGATACCACGCGCTCTGTTGGATGTGAAACAACGCGGGACCTGCAGCGGACCATCAACACAAATTTGAATGCAAACCCTCATTTCCTGTGTTCTCCCGATCAACTCGCAGCACTCGCAGCTAAATTATTGGACACAATGACGACCTGTGTGCGTGGAGACGGTGGTTGGGCGAGCTAGTCGTTCAGCGATGTCCACCCCAACAGAAGATATCGGCGTGATTGGACCTACGCAAGCAAAGCCTTTTGAAACCCAACACCGGCCAGAACGTAGAAAATTTCCAAACCTCGAGCTAGGGGGCCGCTCGACCTCTTGCTCAGCTTCCAAGAAAACTTCGCCACGAGTTCCGATATCAGCCAAATAGCCACTAAGACCAGGACAGGCCACTGTTCCAAGAAGAAATCATCATTTCCCACAGTCAGGAAAGCCACATACTGCAACGCAAGCCAGAGGAAATAGCCTCTGTAGGAGCGGATAACAGCGGCAGGGGCAGCCATGGGGGCCACACGCAGTTGGACGGGCAGGAAGCCTCTCCGACACGATAAGAATGCTGTTCTGGATGCAGTAGGATGTGGTATGCCGAGAAGAGAATCTGTGGAAAAAAGCAGAAAAGCACCTGCTGGGGCACACATTAATGTGAGGTTGTTACTTTGAGGCGTGCCAGCACCCACGTTGGAACACGTTGGAGGTAGGGTCGTTCTCACGGCAGGGGGATTTACAACCACACAAAACCCTCCGGTGCTGCAGGAATGAGTAATGTCTGTGGTTGCAAGTCCCAGAACAACACAGAAGAAGGGAGATGATGCTACTTTATCTGGAGGGTACTGGTCTCTCCAGGTGCACCAGCAAGCAAAGAAAAAGTCAAATATCGCGTGTGCTCGTTACCCGTTGGCGTCTTTCCCCTACGCTGATAGACTTAAGTAGAATTAGAAAACACATTTTTTGTCTGCTCATTATAAGCCATACCTGTAGCAGGTCCAGTCTCGTGGAATTGTAGCACCGCTCGACAGCGTCGTTAGGTCACTTTCAACTCTGCTCGCAGACGGAACACCAATTTTCCCTCCTAGCAGTATTGATGTCCTATAAATACTGGTATTCCAAATGATAATGTTGAAGTGTGCAGGTCAAGGGCTTTCCGAACTCAGAAGGGTCTCATTGAGCGACGAGGCAAGAAGCCACGCGGAGCGGTCCAATGGTTGCTGGTCAAGCAGCGCACACCGAAACGATGGAAGAAAAGGTCATTTTTAATAGTTCGAACGCGATAATGGAAATCTGCTTGTGTGAAAGCGTATGTGAATAATCTTCATGGAGTCTACCTCCTGTCACACAAAGTAGGGTCACCCTGACCCGCTGCTTTCAAACCAAAGTGACAACAGCCAATATATGCTTTGGCTAATTTGTTTGTGGAATTTTTTCGTTCCTACTGAAGACACATCCATAAAACCAAATTAATTACCTGAAAGGTACTTTGTGCTACAGTTTCCTATAGGCGAGTTCACTTCCGCAGTGCCCTGTGCCAGCTCGGTAGCCATTATTATTTCGAGGTCCTTGAGGCTCCGTTCCCTACAGTAACTGCACCGCGCATCCAACCACCGTTTCAAGTGCATTACTCTCCTACATGATTTTTCTCAATCCTTCCTCTACAGTCTCTGTACAATATCGGTCGGCAGGTAACACGCCCGACTAGTCCCAAATTTGTCCCACTTGCGGACGTGCTTTCAGAGCAGGCTCAGTTCAAAATTCCCCATCCCCCTTCCATTCGTAGTTCCACACAAAGAGAGAGTGTTCTATGTCATTAATGTTATTGTGAACCCCGCTTGGGGTTTAGTCGACTATATCCAGCATTCAGTAAAAAGAGGAGAGATATCATCAATTTCTTTCATCTTCTAATTGCTCTGTTGCTGTTCACTTAGCATTAAACTACTACAGTGGTTGGCGTACTGGTGACAGTGTTCTCTCTCTCATTCCCATTTGCGGTGAAATTGTCAAGTCCCGCCCACCACTGTTCCCACCTCAGTCGGCCACACGTTCATGCTTATGCTGCTCAGTATGCCTACAACAAAGCGATTGGTGTATGGATATCAAGTGTAATACACAATTAACGCTGGTGCAGTGCCTGCTGCTCTGCACTGGCGAAAGTTCACCAGTGTTAAGCTATGTCACTCGCTGTGATTAGTTGTTTCTTAGCATAGAGTGCTCTGGCCACCTTGCCCCCACCCCTTTGTAGCGAATACTTATTAGCTGAGCCGATATTACGCCTGGTAGTTGGGAGGCTGAAGGCTTCCAGGCGTGCAACGAGTCTACATTGAAGATACAGAGGAATTTCCGTTCAACCCTCAAAATGTTCGTGAAGAATTCATGCTTCGAGAGGATAGATAGCGTGTCAACCGGGGAGTAAATTCACCGTTTGTCAACCGGAGAATAAATTCGCCAAACGTGGGCAAGCCCTGGGTAAGTCACTTTCCTCTTTTTTCTATGCTCAACGCGTTAATACAAAATTTTAGGTGACACTAATTGGGATATGGCGCTGTATTGCAGGTGTCTTCTCCAGCCGGAAGCAAGGAGTTCCTGGGCACGCTTATAGTATCGTCAAAGACAAACTTCTGAATGAATGGAGTAGCTAACCTAGTGCGGCCCACAACCTGTGAAGACTGTTCAACTATCGCGGGTACACAAATGTCCGTATCTGCGTACCCCAACATCTTCTGCTCTAGTTATTCTTCTGCCACATTTTGAGTTCCACCCTAACTTTTTCAAGCTGCTGCCACCACAGCCGTCCAGCCGACGGCACTCTCCTAGTCTTACTGTAGGCATGCCCTGCTATTGGGGAAGGCCCGCCTTTCCATGTACGTTGCGCTGTCACGCTGCGCATGGAACCGTGGCTCTTGTGTATTTTGTTCATAGTTGGATTTGTTACAGAAAGCCATAGGTACCGTATAGCTCATGTTCATCTGAAAGATTCGGCTAAGGAGCTAGCCCACTCCGTTGTCTTTTGCAGGCCTGAACCAGCCACATGCCCATGGCAGCTGCAGCAACAGCAAATAATGGCAACAGCTGCAGCAGTCCGAAACCCTTCATTTCATTTCAATTTGTTCTGCTGTGCCCACTGCGCCAGCCTGTAAAGAGCTCATGCTCGCACACCTAGCGGCTAGTTCACCATTGACTCTGTGACGATACAATAACTGCATCAAGGCGCATCCTACATCTAAACTATAACGTTATAAAAGGGGAAACGTGGCATTTCGGAGAACGCTCGCTCCGTAGAGCTCACATCCTCTGGTACGCGAACAACAACCGAGGTCCAGCACACGGCACACTCAATATGCAGAAGAGTGCGGCTGACCCACTATTGGAGTTGTTCGAATAATGGGTTTCCTTGTTTGAAGATACAAACATGTTTATTTAAATTCACATCTAAATTATCGTTGCCAGCCTCGTCCAAGGCGAATTCAACAGCTGCGTTGCATCAGCTAAGCCCCCAAGCCCCAAAGCTTCAAAGCCCCAAAATCTCGTGCTATTGTGGAACCTTCACACTGGGTAATACAGATTACCCGCAAATCGTCTACTGTTAATCATATATGCTTGCTACTGCACGTTTGTGGAAGGCTTTGGGGGGAGCAGATGGAAGGACTCCCGTGAGCATCCTGTTAGCCCCAGCATTTCCACCAGGGTTCGCTGATGACATCGCCTCTCCTCCTTGCAGATTGGCAAGTGCTCGGTAAGAAGCAAAGGTGTGTGTGTTATGGACTATTGGTAGCGAAGGCTTAGTAGCAGATCCTTGCATCGGGAATTAAACATAGGTGGGGCTGCTTCGCTTTTCTGAGAGCGTATCGCTACGTTATGAGGGTGGCCACGTCGCCTGCAAGCAAGACATGGAAAATCCCATGCTGTCTGGAGGGTCAATTCACGAAGCACTAGGAATCTGCGTCGTTATTGCTTGCGATTTACTGCCAAGACATTTACTGCAGGGTGGCCAAATCGAGCAACGCAGTAGTTCCGTCTGTAGTGATGAGCCGAACGGATGTCCTGGCGGCCATACCACAGTCTGATGGCGATACCGTTGGCGTAGTATTTACTTGGCTACGAAAAACATGCAAGGCGACAGACAACCCACCTGGCTTTTCGCATGAAGACGTCCAGCCACACATATATATTTGAGAGCACTTTCCCACCTGTTAGGGATTCGCTCACTTGCTGAATACTTCGCAAGTTACTAGTCTGGTTCTGTGAGGCAAATGGCCTACACCCGGCAGTGGACTCCCGGCACCGTTGCCAGTGTAGGGATGGTAGGGCAACGGCGACACATTTCTTGGTGCATGCTCGTTTCACTGCTTGGATATTTTTGGTTCCTTGTGGGGCACTTTAAGAGTACAGAGAAGCAGCATGCCTCGGGTTCAGTTGTTGTGGCAGTGGGAGCTCCTGCGCCTGATAAAGGGACGCTCACAGCTTCCGAAGCGCTGGCCCACACACTGAAACTGCTAAATCCTTCTTCACAAACAGTCCGTGCCTTGGCGGCGACGGAAAAAGAGAAGGTTAAGTCAGAGCAGAGGCCGATACCCATTTGCTCCCAATCTAAGTACCTCTGCCAAGTCTACAGTTTGCATGGCCCTCCGCCAGATGGCCATCGCGTAGCTGCTACTCGAAGAAACTGGCCGAATGGCGTTCATGAAGTGGAAGAGAGGAGCTCAGTTCGAGGCATTCGATCCTCCATTAGATTACGGCGGCTAGCAAGTATACCCTTCAAGATATCGAAGCCTCCACGGCACGCGACAACGAACGCACAGAAGCGCAGCGAACGACCTGGGGCAGCGGCACACGAGAACCCAGTTATAGTTGAAAGCCTGCCTATTAAGATCCCTAGTTTCACTCAGGTGCCGCAAACAAGCCCCCGTGGAGGGTTGTTTCTACCTCTACGGCTTCGAGCATTTTTTTCCGACTTTCCTCTCTCACCAGATGATAATGGTTCGCATGGTTTGAGTAATTGGCGGGGGCACACACCGGCAGGAAGGGATAGAGGAGGGGCGCAGGGTGCTACGTCTGGGGATTCCTCACATGAAGAGCAACCAGCCGCTAACTTTGTATATTACAGCGGCAGTGACAATGGAGCGATGAAGAGGCAGCACGTTGCAGAGCGGCTTAATGATGTTACACGTTTCTTCCAACTTGAAGTCGTCCCCGCTGCCATCTGGTGGCTTCAGCGTATAGCTACTGTTGATAGGTTGCTTGGGCCGTTGGTAATCAAGCTTCAGGAGACGATGGACGACCAGTACGTTTCCTTGCAGGCCAGCGCAGAGCAAAGTACTTTCTGCTGTATGTTGAGGTCTTTGGCAACGGATCATGTGCGGAAATATTGCACTGAAAAGTTCAGTCTACTAATGGAGGACGAAATGCCTTGGAGGTTTTTTGTGCAGGCCAAATAAATCAGGCCAGTGTGGCATGTGCCAAATGCCCCAGCTGCGGCGTCTGCAGGGTACGACGGGAAATCCGTTGCTTGGGATAGTTGAAGACGCCGACGTTGTGTTGTTGTTCCGCACTGCAGAAAATTCAGAGGAGAGCACGCGTACGTTTGCCATGATGGATGCATTAAAGGCAGCAAAGTTGTCATTGCTTCACGTCAGTGCTGACCTCCATCTCTAGAAAGAGTTAAGCAAAAAACGATTATCCCTGCCCATCCAGAAGCTCCAACTTGGACCAGCCTGTCCTGTTTAACGGGTGAGGCAGGATTAGCAGCGCTACAGCTTCGAATAATGATGCAATTTATCTCTGCAGATGTCTGCCAAGTTGACGAGAACTATCGTCCAATTCTTGCTTGCATATCGATTCCCTATGCCGAGGTCGAAGGATTCTATGCCAGAAGAAATACTTCCCTCTCTCTGGCTGTGCAGAGAGTTCTTACGTACATTATCAGTGCGGTTGCTGTTAACATTCAAACTCTGGGTTATTTCCTAACGTGGGACACAACATGGAGACAAGAGGCACTCAGGCAAGCTTTTCAAATGCCCAAGTGTTCTACCTGCGTATTGCTCTAGGCTAGACTGCCACTAGGCTGAGGCCTGCTGCGAAACGCTCTCTGCGCTCACAACAGAGACTTCCGAATGGAACCTAAGAAAAAGAGCAACACCCAGCTTCACAATAGAATGGTGTTCTCAGCTGTGCTGATCCTTTTATACAGAAGGCTTCGTAACTCTAGTGGCCCAGGGCCAGTTGCCTTTATTCATGCCCTCACGAAAATTTCAACACCGACGACAGATCTACCAGATATCCAAAAAGGGGGCGAGGATTTGCAAGCAACAGCTACTTCACCACGAAAACGAATCATGGAACACACGCAGCATCGCTTTTATCTCACAACTCCGAGGGTGACGAATGCAATTCATCATCACTGCGTCTACACGAATGTAGCCGGCATAGAAGTAACGTTAAACAACTCAGGCCCGAGCTGTGAGTAGGTCGATTTTCTGTAAACAGAAGCCAGGTGTAATGGAATGTAGAGCTCCTTTCCTGCCGTAGTGCACTTGTGTACTATATACCGTGTGTCTTCGCAGACAAAGAGCTTGCTGGGAAAGTTCAGTGACTACGTTAGCCGCAACTTTCGGTCCCAATAACGAAAGGTTAACTTTCCCAATACTGCCTGTCAGTTGATGGATCCTTGTTTCAAATCCGCATGCGCTGTCTGCAGTTCTACAGCCTCCCTGTGGGTGTGGCAGATTGACAGGCAGCTACTGTTGGAAAGGTGAGCAATAAATAGCATCGCTTCATCCACACATAGTGCAAAGTGTTGCTAGGTGATACCTTGTTTTCTTAGGGCAGCTTCATGACAAGTTCTTCGGAAACAATATTTTGTTTTGTGCCAGAAGAACTTCCCATTGAGCTACGTCTAGTTGCAATGGAGGATACAGGATGGTATCTGACTGACACCATCTGGTCCCCTGACACACTCGCGTAAGGCCCGTGGCGCACACAATGTTTCCGGATAATTTCCCCCTGCTTGACATCGTGAACCTTCTATATATGAACTAGAGATTTTGTCGGGGAGGTGATTTTGCTGTAGCAAGCGTGCTTGCAGTGCAAAACCAGCAGTTCCAGACAACTAAGGATACCTACTAAGTGTTGGGATCCCTAGGGCAGCCTTCTCTCGTTGACAGGTCAAAATATGTGGAAGAATTGAACCGTTATTTAGGAGTCTTAGAAACAGGGAATCCCAATAGGGGAGTGGCGGATAGAAGACCCAAGGCATTGCAGAAAATTTTCCTGGACAACGCCGAATACGAACAGTGAGGGGGTAAACTCGTGGGCACACCAAACTGTAAAGGTCTGCGATCGTGTGTTGTGTGAACCAGAGCATTCCAGCCTAATGCAGTGTATTCCGGCTTATGTGATGCAAATTGTGCTTCAATGTGCTGTGGGTTGCGTAACTGGAGCAGCTGTGTAAAAATGATGATGACGCTTTCTCGTCGCGAAGGCGCATGCCACAGAATCATGTGTGTTTCGGACGACGACAGAGTAGAGGCACCCATGATGCTGCCGACGTCGAAGCCTGTTAAATGGGTTGCCGCTCAAGTAATAAGTAGACTGCCAAATGGCACTGAGAAAACGACAGGGTGTATGAGGGGTGAAAAGGGGCAGGAGAAACAAGTACCAGGGCTACCTTTTGGAATAATTCAGTGCCCCGATGTAGATCTCGTCTGCCAAGGACGGCCCTGCAAAAATGGAGGTGTTCCGAAATATGGAATGTGAGAACCGCGCAAGCACACCAAAATTTCCTTGGCGTTTTCACCCGGTATATTTCGACTCTGTAGATGCCTTTACTCCGCATATAACGATGTGTTGTGTACTGTCTCGTTCTGAAGCTGCTTTTGCAAGCCTGGCACCTTCGGAAGGAACTGCGAATATCTCGACACGGAGAGGAACCGACTGAGGTATCCCAATCGTTTTTCTTACGCGCCCAATGCAAGCATCACTGTTCTTAAGGGGAACTTCTTCTCAATTCCTGCCTTCGTGGACGGGCCACATCACCTGAACTTCAAACCGATTTCGTAAGCTAGTGCTACACTTAAGGAACACCTCTGTCAAGATAGAATCGCAGTTCTTGCGTTGTTGCAGTTGCCTTGGTTAATGCGTGTTTATTCAATTACCACGTATGTGCTTCTTCGGGTGGATTTCAGGAAGTTGCCTCCCGGTGTGGCGATCGACCAGCGCACAGGCGCTATATTTGGGACTCCAGTTACAATAACTAAAGGTGTGCAAATCATAAACGAGAATCTAAAACACTGCCTAATCTTTCAAGCACTATTAGTGTTTTATATTCACGTGGGTCGGTATGTCACTGCATTTCACTATAGATGCCATCACCGAAGCTAACAACTCACATACAGCCTATGTGGTCGGCATCTCCTTGTATGTTAGGGTGCATACCTCTGGCAATAGAAGTACAGATGCGGGAAATGCCACATGCAGCAGAACGAACTTTAGTCCGAATACACGTGGTTGAGCACATGCTGGCCCAAGGCAGACGCGCAACATTCTCGAAGATTGATGACTTGCCACTTAACCCAGGCCCACGGCGTGGTTCCTCAGCACCGTTTCTTAATGAGGGTGCCGGTGAACAGTATACAAGCGAAACAGGCAAAATGGATTTAACTGACTGGAATGTAGAGATTCCACGCGACTGTGAGCGATATGTAGATGGAGACATGCGAAGACAAACTGAACCCCACACAGGTGGATGAATATGCACAAAGGGCGTTCAGTTACAAGTATTAGGCTCCTGCTTTTGCACGCTGGAGAATCGCCACAACCAACACTCCTGATTCAGCAGCAAAGTTGGCGTTGCTGATCTATGCATCCCGTAAAACACATTCAAATGTTCTTGCTAGAAAATGCGAGTTAGCCGGTTTATCCCGGCCGTCTCCAAAACGCTACGTTAGCAAAATCCCCGGTAAGCCATAGGGCGACTGAGAGTCCCGGGACCACCCATGCATGGGCTGCCAATGAAATATCGTTGCAAAAATCAATGAATGTGGCGTAAAAGGATATTTATTTACCTGTCTGTTCTGCCGTCAAAAAGCACCGCAACATGTGTGACTCACCTTCGGCTACCTCAAAGCTCTACAGACGGCTAACGCTGCTAGATCAAAGCTAGCGCCTGAAAAAACTGTGTTTCACTCGAGATCTATAAACTTGTAGTAGTTGAGTGTATTAGCATGCGGCACATGATCAATGCTGTTGTAGAACTGGTCCAGTCCAAATACAGTGCAAACCTTTGCTGTCGAATTCGCTGCGACCAAATCGCGCTTGAGATTTGCATCGCTATCCTACGAAGAGACAGCAATGGCAAACAAAACGCAGGGTCATGTTTACATAATGCTGCATACCACTGCATGGGACTGATCAATACTAACAGCCAAAAACACGAATGATAGAGTTGGAAATGCATGGCCTAAGGTGAACAAACCCGCGCAGTCATTTCCTGAAGGGTAAACTTTATTGACTGGTAAGGGGCTCCGCACAGGACTGCCTGCATGCGCAAACACGTTACAGGGGGTACAGCTGAAACGTAGCTACGGACTGCTATCAAGGTAAAACAGCCCGAAGGAGGGTACAATCTTGGCTTGGTTTGTGGGATGCTATTCCTACAGATACGTGCTGAAAGCCTGTGGAATGCATAGGCAGCAGCACCATTTAACACAACATACACGCTTTATGTAGTCCTGAAGAACCGTTGTACGAGGGAAAGAGCAGCTAGCTGTGGCATCAGCCTCATATTCCTTGTAAGCAAATAATGACGGATCCCACATGGCTCCTCTGGCAAACATCAGGCTCCTTATGCCAAATGCTTCCTGCATCGATACAAGGCCACAGCAAGATAAGCTGTCTAGAAACTTCCACACCTGTACTTTATAACAAGAGTATGAACATCCCCTATTTCACCAGAAAACAGGCGTCTGCAAACTACACATACTTGGAAACGAGTTGCATCTTCAGCCGACAGAAAGTCCCCATTGGCGATTAGTGGAATATTAAGGGCGCTTTTCAAAATCTGCGTTTGCATGAGGTAGAAAGCGTGCGCTAAGCTGAATATTATCTTCATCCTGGGAGCTCGGTAGAAGCGCCGACTTCGAAATGTCACTAATTGCAATGGAAGACTTTCGCTTCCACGGGACAACTAAAAAGTCTGCGTCCGGTTGATAAGGCTAACCCTAACCCTAAACAACTTGCTTTTGATGCACGTCTTACGGGGCAGCTGCCGATTTGCGAACGCTGACGAAAGCTATACACATATACCCAATTGCCGTGATATTGGCTCCACTACTACAAAATAAGTCGACAGGTGTCTTACCGGAAAAGCTTGCCAGTTTGCTCTGTGAGCCGGTCGTTCGTGGCGTTTCTGTAGAAACAAATGAAGAGTGGAAGCAGGTCTGCAATTCACTTGGCAGCCCTAACGCCTTGGATATTTGTACTCAGCCTACAGAAGTGCAGGACTAGAGCTGTTGCCAAGGCACAATGGTCTAAGCATACTCTTGCATGAACTGCAATCGCCGTTATCCCAGTACTTTCGCATTTTCGTGCGAAGTCAACTGTCTGAATCCAAATAACACAACCAGCGACACATCGCAGTAGGCAAGTGTTCTGGACGTTGGGGCCAAGAGGGAAGTTCCAATTTGGATGAAAGATAATCTGTGGTATCGATTTGTTGCTGCTAGGCACAATATGCTGCATTGAGATGGCGGAAATTTGGTAAGCTCTAGCAAAGTGCCACTCTAATATCGTACCTCTTCCATTGTTTCCAGCAGGCGGATTTTACACGTCACCGGGCAAGTAAGATTCCGAGTTAGTGTCTTCAGGATATCCATTGCCAAGTCTGGCGTTTGAAGCAACGCCGCACCCATGCCACCTTTGACCCTACCACGCAAGGGCGCATACAGGGACGTTTTGCATATCAAAGCAGGCGAGGTGTGGAATCATAAGAATACGGTAAAAGTATTATAGGTTTGGAAGGCACGGATTTGTCGTTCGCCTGGTTATGAAGGGTCTCGATGATTGGTAACGCTCGCAGGGAACGCCTTTGCTGGTGAGGCTTGACTACCAATGGGCTTAGCGTACGAAAAGCTCTTAGGACACCCCATATTTACATCTACCGCCGAAATGTCCTGCGAGAAGCCAAAAACGACACTATCACCAAACGTGGTACTCTGTGCTGAAGCACTGTAAAAAACCTGCACGAAAAAGGGGTTTGGGGAAAGGCGCACTAGAAAACAACCCCAAATACATACCTGCATAGCAATAGTTGCAGCCTGCAGGGCGCGCGCCGGATCTGCTGTCCCGAGCTGCAGAACTACTTTGCCTTTCTCAAGGTCGCAAGTGGAGAAAACACACCGTCTATCGTTCTTGTGGATATATTCTACAGCAACAATCAGCATCGAGCAAAACCACAAAATGAGGACCCTCTAGAAACATAGAAAAGAATCAGTGAGTTTTGGAGATTTTCTTCCAAGCAATGCAAGCAGCAAACGTATGGAAAATGGCACGTGAAAGTTGCGTTGCATTGGTACACACTTACCGACGGTGCCAAAATCCTTATTAATGTACCGTTTTGAATCGATGAGCTTCCTGTCCACTATTTCTTCTGAGTAAACGATGTCTGCTCCGCGCACACAAAAGATGGTTTGTGTAGGCTAACCCTCAGGCACCAGGGTCCGGATGAATGCTCCTTCTACCTATTTCTGGAGTAAGTCGCGTTCCTAACCTCACCTGCGCCGTATTTGAGGCATTCTAGCCGGAATGGCAATGTGCTTATCCGCACCATGGGGGCGAGAATCCAGGCAGATTGATATATTTCGGAAGGGTTGGTGGAGGGAGGGTGTGACTTCTCCCCCGAGGCTTCAACGGAGGAAGACCCGTTGAGCACACCCTCATGTGAGCAAGTATTATGACAATCCTTCGGCAAAGCTACGGACACCCCTGGCTTCTCCAACTGTAGTTCTTCGTCTTGATTCTTGACAGCCTTCGTCGCTTCTGTGGTTACTGCCTCACCATTTGTCGGCGCAGGCGCTGTTCTGGGGAATTTTACAGGCCTAGGCTGTAGGCCAGAGGTTTGGTCTCCTCCACTATCAAGTATATACGAAGCCCCTTCTCCATCAGCAACGTCAACAGTAGCCCCTTCCGGTTCTTTAATAGCAGTGGTATGTGGCGCATGCCTCTTCCTCAGGTGGCGTTCTACGTCTTCCGTATCGTTCAAAATACTTTCGGAAGAGCCATTTTCTGATTGTGTGCCTTCGACTATACTAACATTACTGCCATCTTCGATTATGGGTGCTTGGGGGGCTAGACGGTCGAGCTCCTCATCTGTCTTTGCCTCACACGCGCCTGCGAAGGGCTCACGAGCTGTTGATTCGCCAGATTCAGCCACAGGTGAGCTCTGTTGACCGGTTACTGGACCATCCAACTCTCTGCCCTCACGGGTAGGGCTTTTAGAGGCCGTACAAGACATTCCAGGCCATCCACCCAGCCTTGCAGGATATTTACACAGTCTTCCCCGGGTTGCTTGTTTGTCTGCTCCTTTGCAGAGTGGGGCGTAGAAAGGGAGAGGATGAAACAGAAATAGTAATGTTTAGCTGCAATTACAGCGACGATTCTCCTGTACCTACATTTATGGCGTGGTACGTGCTCAATGAGCCCCAAGACAATGCTGGAGCCGTTCCATATCCTTAAAAGCTTTCCAGGAAATCCAATGCGCTTTCAAAAGTTAAATTTGCTATATGTCAGGCTTGTTGCCATAAACAAATATGCGGAGATGGGGACTGGGTAGGACGATTGTAGCCGATTGTGGGCCGATTGGCGCCTGCGGATCCTTGCACGTGTGGCTTGGCTCTGCGCAACACGTCGATATAGTACGAAGCGTAGCTCTTGAAATCGTATGCCAAACTCAATGCTTTTTGCTATTTCATTCTCTCTACGAATTTTTTTACTCAGACTGGGCTCCTTTCGAAGTGTAGCTTGCAGCGGCTGGTTGCAGGCCCCGTATAAGCCCTTTTAGAACTCTGCCTCGGCACGTGGCAAGTGGTGTATTTGCCCTACCCGTAGAAACACATTCACCTTGATCGGATACTAATAGCGTCGCAATTAACGGGGATGATTATATCACAGTGCCTTCTACCCTGCCTGTGGCGGCTGCAGTTCGAACTATCCGGTAACCGTTGTCATTCCACAAATTATACTGCTCAGTAGAAATGAATCCTATGTTCTATAACCTGTTAACTATTCGTTTGCTCCGATATCATTTCCCCCGTTTACCTTTAGGACGCTTCCTTCGCCCCTGCATAGATCGCCTCCTCGTCAGGGAAGCCTGGAACGTGGTCTCGTGTTACTGATGCTAGCCGCTTGACTCAAACAAGACAACACTGCTTCTCTGTTTCGTTTCTGCCGCGCTTTACCAAACCCCTGCAACCCCTCCACAAACCTAACTCCACAGGGTTGGAGAGTCTGAACCAACAAGCAAGACTTGCGAGTATAAATGACCTGCCCACGCCGGATTGTAGAAAGACCAGGTGTTTAGCATCACCGCCAAACAACTGGTTGGCTAGACGCCAGAGGTGGCGGTGAGCTGAGGTACGGTAAAAAGAAGAGCAGAAACAGTCCGCCTCGGCTGAGCAGTAACAGAAGGGAACAGCAATTCAATACAGCCATCTTCAGGAATGGCAGGGGCATCCCAGGGCGTACCTAGGTTGGACGAAACGGGTGGGGTGGGGGGTGGGAGGATAACGGCTGTGGATAGCGCATATGCCTCCCTGCATTGGCAAGCCTGTATGAAGTTAGCGCAGGGGCCCTCCTAAGTAGGCAACCGATAAGCAAGCAGAATGCTCTAGTACAACCAAGAAGGATAGGTTCGGCTTGCATGCGGGACTGTCTTGTACCTTGAGTCGCAACAAGGTTCGCTGCAGCTACTCTCTTACCGCCCTCTCTCCCGAAGTTTCAGGCGCTTAGACAGCGGTAACCAGGACGTCTGATATATATATTTTATAAATATAAATATAAATAATAAAAATATAAGCATAATTTCTTAACGCACTTATATAAATAGTCACATACGTTATATACTGTTACTTAGTTATATACACAAATATAAAAATAAAGGGATAAAATAAAGAAGCAATCAAGTAATGCTGCTCTCGCAGGTGCTGCTGCAGAAGCAGAAACAGCAGCAGTTGCAGCAGCGGATAACAACACCTGCATTTGCAACACTGGTGCAGTATCATCTAACATAGTACAGCACCTGGAGCAGCAGTTGCATCAACAGCTAAAGCAAAGGCTGCAGCACAGGCAGCAGCAAAAGCAGGTTATGAGGGACCGGGGAAACCTCCGCTTGCGAGGGTTTGCTGCTCCTGCTGCTGCTCCTTCTGTTTTTGCTGTTGCTGCCGCTGCTCATGCATAAGGATGATTTTAGCTGCTTCATTGCCTGCCGTTATTCTGTCTCCAACTGCAACACCACTAACCCATCCTCCTTCAAGCAGCAGCAAACTTGAGGGGAATTGCTGCTTCTGCAGCTGCTGCAGCTCGTTATTTATTGCCCTTCGGGTGTCTCTGTAGCTAAGGGAAAGTGTGGGGATGGTCTCCTCCCATAGATGTACACCTAATACTCTGTATAAATATGTCACACTGTCTCCTGCCTCCTTTACAGACACAGAACCACCAGCAAATGGCGCCTTAGCAGCAGGTGTCTCCGTGGAGAGAGTTACTTTATGTTTGTTGCTATTCGTCTCCTCTTGTATAAAATGGAGATTCATATTTGCATGTATTTTCTTTATGTCTTTTAATACCTTGTCAACTACATATTTCTCCTCATCTGCTGTTGCTGCTTTTTCACCTGCTGTTGTTGTTGCTGCTGCTGCTCGAGGAGGGGACTTAACAAAGGCAGTTAATACCTCATACCCTGGAGGTGCTCTTCCCTTAAAGAGACGGGAGATACTCAGGGCCCCAAGTGTCTCCCATCCATCTTTTGCCTCATAAGGAGACACTAGAAAACCAAACCCTGGGGGTGTTAACAGGGCCCCCTCACCAGCAGCAGCAGGTGCAGCAGCCGCAGGTCGCAGGGCAATTGTAACCACGGTAACACTAGAAAACGGCAGGGCATTTAGCTGCTGCACTGCTGCAGCACTAAGGATAGGCTGTATTACCTCCTGTTGAGGGTCAGAGAGGCGCCCCGCTGACTCCGCTGGGGGCATCCCTGACCCCCCTGTGGGGCTCCCTAGATCCCCTGGAGGCCCCCCTGGGGCTGATCTCTTTCTGTGGATCCCCGCGCACTCCACTGGGGGGCTCGCCTCAGTGGGGGGACCTAGCAGACGGGCTACTTCTTTCGGGTTTACAGTAAGGAGTACATGTTTAGCTAAGATGGAGGTGTCTCCTTTAGGAGAGGAGACAGTTGCTAAGAAACCAATTGTCTCCTTTCGTCTCTTAGAGAGGAGATGAAGAGACATCAGACGGCTCTGCAACAGCACGTTGCTGCTGCCTACAGCAGCAAACAAACCATTGGTCAACTCCTGCATGCCACCTAAGAAGGAAGCAACAAGGGGGGCCCCCCGGGCTCCTGCAGGGGCCCACTGCTGCTGCTCTCTCCCGCTGCTGCTGCTATTGCTTGCTGCTGGTAGTTTTGGCCCTTTCAGTTGCTTGTTGTTAATAAAGGGTACAGAGGAAAGGGCCCTTTTAATTCCTTTATTAAGGAGACACTTATTGATAGCATTGCAAATAAAAGGACGAATAAGTCCCTTATTTAGGAGACACTTACTAATAAAATAACGAATAAGACCCTTATCAAGGAGAAGTTTAAGAGAAGGAAAAGCTAGAGACATACAAAGTGCTGCAGCAGGACAAGCATAAATACCTATTGTCATATTATTTATTATATTTCTTGCCGTCTCCTCTCCTAATACTTTTGTTATGTAATCCTCAACTGAAAGGTCATCCAAATCCTGCTGCTGCTGCTGCTGCTGTTGCTGTTGCAGAATGCGAGAAACAGCAGCAGGAAGCCATGGTTTAGCCCCTAAGAGGAGACCACGGAGACACTTTATTTTAGCAAGAGGAGACAAAAGATCGGTACGAAGAAAAGATGTAATTGTATTAGGTAATTGAATAAGGTGTCCCTTTACAGCAGCAAAACGAGGAGCTCCATGTGGGGCCAGCAGCAAGCTCTGCTGCAGCTGCAGCAACTGCAGCAGCTGCTGCAGCTCTTCGGTAAGACGAAAGCTGTTAGCCCCACAGTCCCATAGAAAACCACCGCATGCAGAGCGACGACTTCTTATACAACCCCCTACCTCAGCAGCAGCTTCTACAACACAAACGGAGAGATTACGCCCTATTATACACTCCTGCTTCTCCTTTTGCCGCTGTTGTTGCTGCTGCAGGCGCTGCTGCAGGCGCTGCAACGCATACGCCGCAGATAGACCAGTTAAGCCACCCCCCACTATCAATACATCTACTTGCAGGGGCCCCAGGGGGCCATCTTGCGTGCATGGTAGGGAACTGTTAGATTCCGCAGCAGCAATAGCAGCAAATGCTGCTGTTGCTGCTGGTGCTGCTGTTGTTGCACTTGACGCTGTTGTTGCTGCTGCAGGGATCGACAGGTGCCGCAGACGATCCGCCGAGGAGCGACCCCTCCCTAAACCCCTGCACACCGCAGCAGGCCGCTGCAAATACACAAGAAACATCGTTAACAGAGAATTGCAGTTGCTATTGCTGCTGCTGTTGCTGCTGCTGCTGCTGCTTGAGCCATGAGTCGCTTGCGCGCAGGATCCCCCGTCACGGAGAAGCGGCCACGGATAAATGAAAACCACCGCTTTTGCTGTATGTCTATTTGCTCAAAAAATACAAAATAGTATTATTTAACCAAGAATAAGTATAAAAATACGGGGGAAAAGGAAAAAGAATTCTCTGTTCTCTGCTCACGGTGTATCTCCTACTACACCGCAGCTGAACATAGACCGCAGCTAAAAACAAGAAAAAACATTTTTAAGTCATTGTGTTCAGTAAATGAAACATTTCAAAGAATTATCATTTACCGTGGGGTCAATCCCACGGATCCCCGGATGGGTCGCAGTTCTACAGGCTAGCGAGGCGGCAGCGCTCGAGGCCCCCAGGGTAGGGCCCCAGGGGGCCCCAAGGGCGCCCCTGCAAAGTAAAAAGACTGTGGAGATTAGATTTATAAAAAGGGAAGTTAAAATACATAGAATAAATAAATAACCATAATTTTAAAATTTAAAAATAAACATGTCTTCCTCTTTTTTGTTAGTGTCTACTTGCATGGCAGTAAGTAATGCTTCCAATACATTGCTGCTTTTTTGCTGCTTCCCCTTTAGCGGCTCGTCTTTTATAGTTAAGAACAAGGAAAAGAAGAAAAAGAAGAGGACTTCTATCCTTTAGTAAAAAAGCGAATATAATGTGAATATAATATATTGTATAGCATCAAAATAAATCTAAAGTATTAGTCACAATTAGTCGCAACTGTCTCGTGACCACTACAGCGGTGCACGAGCACTATAATAGGCCCTCTGCTGAGTCGATGACACATCACAAAGTACAATATAAAGATGCACACTGATATAAAGAATTATTTATTTTTTAATAGGGTGTTTTAGAGCATTATTGTGTCTATTGACCAACTCGTGTCTACACCCTATAGAACATGGGGCTGTCTAACTGGTAACGCTTGCCTCTTAGCGGGTGAGACTAGACACGCGGCACTTCCTCTCTTTGAGGGAGGGGGTGGGATGGAGATCTTTTAAGAAAAAGGTTTTTTAAACCTTTAACAATTCGGTAATGGTATTTTAAGGATTATTAGAGTAGTATTCGTAGCGTTCTGTACTAGTTTTGCTGTGCACACCTAAGTTGCGCAGGTCAAAGATTCATGTAGCCAGGTGACTGGGCTGGTCAATGCAACAGGACTGCTACTGTTGCTCCTTGTGGTAGAGGACGTCGAGGCAATTTAAATGCCTTTAATATCCCAAGTTTATCAGGAAATAAAAGACAAATAAAACTAATTCTTTAAAAATGAAGAAATGGTGCTTTTTCCCCCATTTGATTCTTTTTCCTCGACAGACACCCCGCAGCTGCCGTGAAACCCGGCAGTGGTGTGTGCCAATTCGCCTGTTTAGACAATCAAACTATCCATAATCTTAGGTTATTCCTCAATAAAGAATATATAATTGAAATTTATTAAGGCTTCTAGAGAGAAATGGCTAAAAACCATCTTTATACCGCCCCCGTACACTGGCGATCTCCTATGCAGGCGCGGCACCTTGTGCTAGTAGACAGCGTGTAAAACCCGCCATCCTATGCATACAACCAGTTACTAGAGACGACCCTCAACACTAAATCATTGATTAGTATATTTTATGTGTTTTATTTACAATTTAAACTCTTTTCTGTCGTTAAATGCTTCCTTTTAGAAATATAGTGGCATCATCGTGTATGAGCGCCGCCATCGTAGCTTTTCCTCTGGACCTACACGGTGTGTTGTTTGTTTGTTGTATAAATAACAGCCCCATTACCTGAAGGAGAGAAGATAGAAAGAAAACAAACTCGTTTTATGATATTTAGTTGAATTTATGATATTTAGTCGAAGGAAAGTATTATATTGATGCATTTTGAATACTTTTGACATCCCTTTGTCCTAGTGTTAAACCGTCATTGTCTCCCGCTTTCCTGTTGCCTTCTTTAAGTGTATCAACAGCAGATATTGTAATAAGCAGCAGGAGGTAATAAAAAGAAGAGAAAATGAGTAGAAGATGCATTATTGCACTAACGGAAAATAAAGTAGATCTTTCTTTGTTTCCTGTTGCTACTGTAGAGAACTCTATTTCTTCTCTTCCTCCTCCTTTAAGTCAGGTTATTCTTCCTCGTTTTGTACAACATGTGAGGGAAAACTTTCCTTCTTTTGATGTCATTCCTTGTTGTTGCATTATGGACTTTAAAGATAAAGAAGAGGAATTAAATATGGTATATACTGTACCTTAGCTTCCTGAACAAAGGAGACACGTGTACTGTTCAAACACCGCAGCAGCAAACATGCTATTAGTTAGATTGTCATCATTATCCTCCCATAATAGTAATAAATAAGTATTATTATCATTACTATAAAGTATAAGTATAAAGTATTATATTGATCCCTATGTATATATTTTTCTATCTATTGCTATATGTTATATATGCATCAACGGGTTGATTTTTTCTTTACAGGCGGAGATTATCTTCATGATAGACGCTCCTCCTTCTTTGCTTTCTCATTTATTACCAATGGCAAAGAATATAAAATGGATACATAGTTATTTAGCTGGTGTAGATGGGCTTTGTAACGAGTTACGTGGGCTGTATAGACAGGTCCCTATTCCCCCTACATTATTAGTGACAAATAATAAAGGGGTATTTTCTTCTTCTCTTAAAGAATATACCATAGCTGCTATTATGCACTTTGCTAAACAAATAAATAGATTGCAGTTAAATAAACAAAATAAAAAGTGGGAAAGATTTATAATGGGGGAAATTAAAGGAAAGACTGTAGGCTTTATTGGCTATGGAGACATCGCTAAGGATATTGCTAATGCATGCAATGTACATACACCACAAATTATCCCTTATAAAGATATTCAATTATAAATATTCATTATAAATATATTTATCTGCTCCTCCTCCCCCTATTCCTTTGTTTTCTTGTTGTCTCTTGTCTGCTCTATTTCTCGTCGGCTTGTTTGGCATTGTTGCTTGCTTCCTCTTTCTTACTTGTCGGTTTGTCTGTCTCTTATTATTGTTTCTTTTGTTGTGTCCCTTATTGCTGCTGTTGTTTTTTTTGTTGTGTGTCCTATTATTGTTTTTTAATACTTCTGTTGTTGTGTATTTCTTATTGTATATTATTTATTATTAACTCTTAATTTTTGTTGCTAGCTCTTGTGTTGTGGTTTATTTGCTTTTTAGGCCCTCGGCATGCGTTGCGTTGCTCTCCGCAGAGACGGAAGAAAGAAATGTGATTTATTAGAAAAAGTTTTTGGTTATTCAGGGGGGAAAGAAGACTTAGAGGTGGGGCTGCATGCACAGGAGACTTGCCTATAGACAACAACGCAGACCTGTCTGTACACTATAACACACATCTGCCTATACACCACCACAACACAGGCCTACCTATACACCGCAAGCTTATTATTACACGAAAGGCGAATGCTTACTTGAGAGGTTTGCAGGAGACCACCCTCGTATATACCGCAATGTTTGGTGTGCCTGTTGTGTGTCTCTGGTATTTGCTCAGGTGTACAGACAGTCTGACTTCGTCGTGTGTACCCTGCCTGCTACTGCTGAGACAAAGCAGTGTATTTCATATAGTCAATTTAATGCAATGAAGAAAAATGCAGTCTTCATCTCTATAGGGAGGGGAAGTGTCGTTGATGAAGAGGCGCTGCTGCATGTGAGGCTTCTATTATTTAACATAAACCCTTAGTGAGAATCTTATGCATCTTTGTTACTTTGTTCTTCTTTTTCTCTCCTTAGTTTGAGGTGTATATCCACCATTCTTCTTATTGCTTCAGATACTCTTTTTCTTCGCTCTATCTTCTTTTGTTATTCTTTTTCTCGTATCCTCAGGCTCTTCACTCGGGTCAAATTGCTGGTGCTGCGTTAGATGTATTTAATAAAGAGCCTTTGCCAGTAGACTCTCCTCTTTGGTCTTCTCCCAATCTGCTGCTGTCTTCTCACAACGCTGACTTCTGTGATAACTTCAATGCAGCAGCAACACTGCGAGTATTTAACGCTAACATGATTAAATACTTAAGGGGGGCATCTAGCAACGCAGATATGGAGACACCGGTAGACTGCAACAGAGGGTACTAAACAGAAAAAAATACAATGCATGCATGCATGCGTGAATGGGGAGGATAGAGACTGCAGGCGACGAGGCACGAGGACAATAGGGAAAGAGAAATTTCCATACATTGTTTTTTGCGGATTATTTTTGGTCATTAAATGGCATTTTACTGCTGCTGCTACAGCTGCTGCTTGCCTGCCTGCATTGGTTGTGCATGCATGGATGCAACGAAAAGGATATCACAGGAATTCAAACCCTAAATCCCCAAAACGAAACAACTCCTGTTGTGCATGCAAAGTATTATCCAAGCTCGCAGCAATCTAGCAGCAGCACCTGCTTGTGCCGTTTGTGCTGGTGCTGCTGCTGGTGTTGCTAGTGTTGCAACTATTGATGGTGGTCTGCTGCTGGTGCTGCTGCTGCTGCTGCAGTAGGCGCTGCTCTGCTGCCTCTGCCGTAAACAGCCAAGCACGTTAACGTATTCATTCCTACGTCAGGGAATTTGAGCTATTGGCCCTTAATCCCTCAAAATTGACTTAAAATATATATAACACCTTAGCGCGAATCTAACATCCACAATTGATCCAGTGGATGGCTGCACCAGCACCAGCAAGCACGCTGTAATTATAGCAGCGTGTTATTATTGCACGCTGATATGCATGCTATATATATGTAGTGTGCGTGTAGTGTAGTGTGCAGGGTGTTATCAGCGTCTTATTGCACGCTATAATTTGTATATTACACACTCTAACTCTAACTCTAACTATATCTATCTAACTATATATATATATATATATAAT
>NW_013566496.1:0-28272 GCF_000499605.1 Eimeria maxima | reverse complement strand
GGGGGGGGAAGGGTGATGGCAGGTCTCCCCATACAGACACACACTGCCCCAGCCCTAGTAAGATCCGGTGACGGACACCCCCTAGCGAAGTGTCCTACACCTCCACATTTTCTACACACCTCGCGTGATCGCCGTGAGGCCTCTACGGGTCGGGCATTGCGAAGCTATATGCCCCTTGCCCTTGCATTCCTAACAGGTGTGGTCCCATGTCCCTGACCGATCCTGTGGACGACCTTGGCTTCTTCAGTGTGGTTCCGAGTATACATCGTTCCTTGTGCGATGGAAATCCTCCCGAGGGACCTTGCGAGACAACCATGGGGGCCCACCCCGACTCTGCCGAAGGGTTTGCTGCAAGTACTGCCTAGCGTGCCGCATTTGGTTCAGTATCTCATCCCAAGACCCGACAGTCTTACACAGCTCTGCCGCGGCTGCCTCCCACATTGTGAATTTGGCATGGCCTGCATTTGTCACAATGCCATCTGGAAGGTTCGCTAAAAAAATCGTCACTAGCTGGTCCCGCGGTAAAGGTTCTCCCTTACTTAGTACGGTTGCGAACTCAGCGATACTGTGCTGCAGTGTTCTTCCATCTGATTTGAGCTATTCGCGGGATTATTTCGTCGCGAGAGGCCCCGCAGGGAATCTATCCAGTTTCCCAGTTGCCGAGAGGTTCCCGGGAATCAAATAGGTAAAACCACAACTTTAGGGAGTCTCTGGTTAGGTATGCGTGCAGTTCGTGTCCGCAGTGTTCCGCGGGTATTCCGGTGTCAATAAACGCCAACGCTGTGACGAAGGAAGTTCAACATATTCCTCCCATCCTCAGGTGGAATATTGGCGCTAATGGTCCTGAGGAAATCCCTATGAGTGGTTTACACCTCCAAGTGATCGTCTAATGAAGCCCGCATTGGTCGGGCCGGAGTTGACCCCCACTGTCTTACCCACAGTGTGTGCTCGCGTGTATTGGCACAACCACGATCTGTCTTCCGTTGCCTGGTCTTTTAATTGTGCTGCTGCTGCGGGTTATGCATTCCGCTAGAGCGAAGAGGTCACTTGTTTGGAACGGAACAGCCCCCAAATGTAGTGCGCAGGTTTTCTACGCTGTGCTTACTTATCGTCTCATAGCGTATGGCTGCCTAGCTGCGCCCTCTAACTACCCAATTTCCCCGAAATCAATAAACGCTCCAAAACATCTTCGAGTCTCTATTATAAACAAGGGAAGTTCCCAGAATAATAGAACTGTTCTGAATGACCCCCAGTCATGGCTAGGAGCCAGCGCCCAACAAATCGGATGACGTTGAGAGATATCAACGAGGGCGAGACGGTCAGGTGTTTGACCTATAACTGCAATCCACCAAAGTCGGATTTATAGATATAATCCTAATTCTATTTCGCTTAGATATCTAACGAGGCCTACCTGGTACCGAAGTAGTGACTAGGATAGTGATCAATCCAAAGCCCCATTGTAGTGCCTGTGCACTACAGTGAGCGGTTTGTGTTGCATGCTGCAATGGGTCTGTAGCTTCCCCTGGACCAGAACGACCAAAATCTACAAATATTTGTCTTTAAGGATTGACAGCTTGAGGCCTCCATTCATACACCTTGGAAATGTCCTATCACAGCGTCAAATCCCGTCATTGCTATGTAATGGTGTGGTCTGCGTAACTATTGAACGCCAGCAGAAAGACAGCATACGAAAGCTGCCTTGCCTTCAAGCTGCTTCATCTGCTTCATGCTGTTGAAGGCAGCACAGTGTATCTGTCTTAGGATTATAGGGAGTTGTCTGCTTCCTATAAGCCACCACACTGCTCCCTAGCCTGCCGCGGAGCAACACATCTTTGAGCCAGCGGCACATATCCCCTTGCTCGTACGATGTCTCTCCGCATTTTCCCCCAACAGCTCTCAGCATATCCCATACACCAATCAACAACAGCAGCGCAGCCTTGAAGCCCCAGCAATGGAAGAACGGAAGCATCAACCCTCGCCCCGCTGAGCAACCGCAACAGCAGCAGCGAAAGCGACCGAATCATCTGGGTTGCCACTGTATGCGCGTCCACATGGGTGTTACATGTGTTGTTAGGTGCAATCTGTGGGTTTCATGTCCAGGTCTTCTCTAGAGATCCGGGATTGTAGTGCTGCGTCTAAGGATTGGCTGAGTGTGTCCTGAGAGAAGATGCAATTAACTGCCTCTTTGCTGTCAGCCTACGGTGCCTGAAGAACCCCGGGTCTTCCTCCCCCAGGCTTGCTGCGTTGGGTTTTCGGCTCGTCGAAGGAGGTGGGGCGATGCTTGAGTCGGTGGTTGAGCGGCTGTTGAGTCGCTACTTGGCGCAGTACGTCAGGGGGATAAGTCGAGACAAACTGTCTGTGGCTGTATGGAGCGGCAATGTGGAACTGGAGGACTTGCAGGTTAAGCCAGAGGTCTCGGACATCCTCGGCATTCCTTTTCGCGTCGTTTGGGGGCGCGTGCAGAAGATCAAGTTGACAATTCCCTGGTCAAGACTGGGCACGGCGCCTGTTTGTGTAGAGGTGGCGGGGCTGCATGTGCTTCTGCACCCCAAACCAATACCGGAGCAAAGCGATGAAGAGCTCATTCAGCAACTCCGCCAGGCAAAGCGCAGACAGGTCGAGGCCTGCGAACTGCAGATGCATGATGCCAGATTGCGACTCGCCGAGCAGCAACACCAGCACGCCGCTGCTGGAAGCAGCAGCAGTAGCAAGGAAGGAGATGGTGGTTTCTTCTTTCGCTTTGTCAACAAAATACTCAGCAACCTCTTAGTTGATATCAGGGATGTACACGTAGCTCTCGTAGATCCCGCTAGGGGCTTCTCTGTAGGTGTGCTGTTGAATCAGGCCTCAATACACAATACCGATGCAGCATGGAGGCGTCACGAGCCACAACAGCAGCAAAAGCACCAGGCTTTCTACAAGGCCTGCGAACTCAGCGGCCTCGCGATCTACTGCGCACTTGACGGCGGCAATGCCCAACAGCCGAAACAGTTGCACCGCACTAGGCAGCAGCAGAAGCAGCAGGAGCACCCGTTTCCGCAGCAACCAAAGGCTTTACATGCAGCGTTGCCACTGCCCACCTTCCCTCCGCCGCCTCCGTCTGAACCACCACCCCTTCCTTCCTGTCCGGCTCCCTGCGGCTACCGAACGGCGGCGGCAGCAGCACCCTCAGCCGCCTTAGCACCATCGGGAGAGGAAGGAAAGCAGGGAGGTGTTTGCACTCCGCCAATCGCGGTCCCTCCATCAGCAGGGCAGGGCAATGAGGGATCGGAGGAGGCGGTGGAGCGACAGCTGCTGGCTTGTGAGGTATGCCTGTTGCCTCGTTTCTCACCGGCGGCTAGATGTCACGCTAGACGACGCTGCAGCGTGCGGCTCCACCGGCGCAGAGATCTAAGGCATGGTATTTGCATGCGTTGCGTTCGTGCGTGCACAGGCTCCTCCCTGTCCTTCTATTGGGCCTACAGTGTTCTTTGGCGCGGCAGGTGGCCCAGAAGGCGGCGGCACCCTTGCCCAGACGTGTGAGGGGCCTTCAGGGGAGGCTTTCGCCAATCGATTGCAGCCTGTGGACGCAAGGAGAACTTCCCGGTCTGCAGCAGGATCTGCAGCAGTGACAGCAGGAGCAGCATCTAATGGTGGGAGAGCTTCGGGAGGAGAAGCAAGGGGAGGCCTGACGACAGGTTGCGGAGGGGGTGCCGTCGTGTCGTTCGCTTGGCCTCGGTCTGAGAGTGGTGGAGCAACTGGGACCCGCAGTCAGTACGTGCTAAAGCCTCTACATCTGCGTTTAACTCTGCTGCATGCACCGGAGCAGCAGGAGTTGGAGGCGCGCCTGGAGGTGCTCCGGGAGAGCCAAGGAATAGAAATCAGCAGGTCTCACCTCGAAGCCCTGCTGGCAATTTCTAATGAGGCGGCTCAAAGGAGACAGCGATGCGAGCAGCTGCTACTCCGCCAGGCGCACACTGTCATGCTCGGGACGGAAGGGCTTGAAGGCAAAACCCAGAGAGAATTCATTGGCCTGTACAGCCGCCAGCTACAGGCAGAAGCAGGCGTCAGAGGAGTTGCCCCCCTCACCTACAAAGAACAACAGAGGCTCCTTACCCTCCACGACGTCGTGGGCGTCAGACATGTGAGCTCGAGAACTGCTCCAGAGATTAGGGTTTTGAGTTTCCTATTTGAGCCCATTTTCAAAGGGAGGGCTTGGCTTTCCTCGGCAAGTGATTACCGAAGGGTGGCGGGTACTTGACTTGTGCTTTCGTTTTCATCTGCTTCCCATGCGTGTATGCTAGCCGTGCCCGTCCCTTTTTTCTTCTGTTATTTCCTCGTTGCTGCGCTGTCCCCTATGACTAGAGTCTCTTTTCTGTCTCCACTGGTTGCTACGAGCGTTCGGCGTGTATCCGCGTTATAGTGACTAGCATCGGTGTTGTTTGCCTTCATACGTGTTTCTGGTGGTTCTGTTATTCGCCTGCTGCGCCCCTCTCAACAACAGCGTGTGCTGTGGGGAGGGTTCTGCGGATGTAGTGTCTGTTGTTTCCTTCATAGCCACTTCGCTGACACCTCGTGTGCCTTTTCCCCTGTATTCCCTCGTGCCTGAGACCGGTATTGGGGATGCTGCTCTCCTGTTGCATCTATATATAGTGGTGTATCGGTTTTGTCACATGGCGCCCACAAACACAAAGTGTTCGTAAATTTGGGCATATTGATGAACTCATGGATGCAGCATGCACGCTTGCATGTGGGTTGTTGTTTGGGTGCAGCTGGCGAAGTGGCGCAACATCTGCACGGAAGCGACCAACCGTGTCCTGCAGCAGACACAGTTGCTGCAGCAGCAGCAACAGCAGCAGCTGTTGCAGCAACAACGCCAGCTACCTCGTCAACAACAGCAGAGTTGGTGGCAGTGGGTGACAGGGCGCCAGACTCCGCAGCAACAGCAACAGCAACAGCAACAGCAGCAGGAGATGCCGAAAGCAGCGGAGGGGGCTCAAACAATTGCAGTAGGAGACACAGAGGCACCTCTGTTGACAAGTGAAGACATTCAACTCATCGTAGACGCAGTGCAGGTATCCCTTTGATACTGCTGTCGCTGAGCAGTTGCTGCAACTCCCGTGCATACACGGCCGACCCGCGGTTACGTTGCTGCCGCCTACCTTTGCTTGCTAGCTCAGAAGACCAGTACCTGTGCGAGCTGTACAGGCAATGGAGCGCGCATCTGTACTGCATTTCGTGAACCGTTCTCTCCCAATGCTCCGAGCAAAAGATCTCCCATACCCCAAACTCTGCAAGCGAAGCCAAAACCTTGGGCTGTTGCGCCTGCCGACACTCTGCCATGTGTTTGTGCTGCTTGTCGCTTTTGCTACAGTCGGACGAGTTGATGCAGAGTGTATCTTTGCCGACAAAGTATGTGCTAACATTTGAGCTGGAGCAGTTCAGCGTTTGCTTGAAGAACGATAACGAGGCACAGGAGGTGGCGGAAGAAGAGACGGCGGATGTGCTGCGAGAGGCGAAGTCCATCAAGGCCATCGGATACTCTCCCAAAGAGGCTTCCAAATGTTTCCCCCCAGACTTCCCGCAGCCGCCGCCCCCTCTAAAACTGGCGACAGCCGTAGCAGCAGCCGACCCAGGAGCAGTAACAGCACCGTCTGCTACTGCCTCAATAAGGACAGGGGCTTCCGACTCTCTGCGGACCGACACTTCAGCTGAGAAGGCCTTTCTGTCGGTAGAGCTTTTTAACTTGTGTGCTGCTTTAGATTTGCTGAACAGGCAGGACGCAGCTGGTCGCGACAGCAGCGAATGGTCCTTCTGTATTTCTCTCTCCAACGTCGCAGTGAGACAACAATCGCACCTACTCATGCACTTTAGGAGAGAAAACGCGGCGGCTCCCGCAGCACCCGTAGCACCCGCTGCTGCTGCTGTCTTAGCAGCGGCGGAATCCCCCAGGCTTTCTTCCCATTGCCGCGGGCTGATGATGTTTGGAGGCGCGGTTTCGGGCGAGAACGAGCTTTCGCTGGCTACCAGTTGCAGCAGAAGTAGCAGCAGCAGCGGCAGTAGCAGCAGTAGCAGCAGCAGTAGTAGCAGTTGGAGGTGCAGCAGCGGAAGCAGCAGTAGCTGGAGCTTCAGCCGCAGCAGCACGTCAGCAGTAGCTTTCTCGCCTGCAGAAGCTACTGCATCTTGTCTCACAGCAGCACGTCTGGAGCTGCGGCATGACCTGACCCCTACTGGGAATATTTTAGGGGTGTACATTCGGCTGTCGCCGCTGGTAGCAGCCATTAAGCCGGAGCTGGTGAGAACTTTGTGCGATTTTTTCGTGTTTGAAACTCCAGCGGACGTGCGGCGTTTGGAGGAGGAAGAGGAACGACGCGCTGCTGGCGTTGCTGCTCCAGCTGCTGCTGGATCCCACTGGGCCCCGTGTGGAGCGGGTGATGACGGGAAGCCGGATGGGGTGGACAGTAGCGGAAGCAGCACCAGCAAAGTGGCTACTGAGGTGGGCGATATGCGGAAGAGCGAATTTGTGGAGGGTTTGCGCGAGACCGGGGAGACGGTGTACGAAGCTGCAGTGCAGCACCTTCCGGACTTGGTGCAGCTAGATTTGCTGGTAGCAGCGCCGATATTGAATTTAGATGGAAAGGGTGCAGGCAGCGTAGCTTTACACTTAGGGACACTGTCGCTGCGGTCAGATGGCGCCTGCCCCTACGATGCACTGCGAGGTGTCTTGGAGGTGAACGAAACGCGGCTCATCTGCGCTCCAACAGGCCATCAAGAGGTTTCGATATTGCGCCCAATACCGATCCGCGTGCAGCTGGAGGTCTTCAAGATGAAAGACGTCCGCCTCAACATCCTCTTTGAAGAAATTTTCCTCGAACTCACACCAGAGGCCATCGGACTCCTCATTGCAGTCCCTGCATCCATGGCCAAGTCACTGCTGCAAGAGCGCCCGCAGCAGGTAACGACGGACCGGCAGCAGTCACAAGCACCAACAACAGCAGCAACAGCAGAACAATCAGGCAGAACAGCCACGAGAACTCCCACGCCACAACACCTAGACCCGCTGCAAGACGCTGGGGGCCAAGGGGAAGCAGCAGGGGAGCCAGCTGTAGGATTTTCAGCTACAAAACCCTTAGGAACTTTACCGGCAGCGGCAGCAGAAGCAGCAGAAGCAGCAAACGCAGCTACAGAGCCTCCCGATCCAGTTCCGGCTCATTTACTGCTTGATGCAGTGGTGACTGGGTCTGGGGTTCAACCCGACGACTTCTGCAGCAATGATGACGCAGCTGAAAGCGAGGCAGTGGGCGGCTCAACAATTCCATGCGGCAGCAGCAGTAGGAACATCAGCAGCAACACCATTGTGGATACAGAGGAGCGGTCCCAACTTGTGTTTGCGTCCATATGGCGTTTCGGCCGCTGCGGCTTTCTGGTAAGAGGATTGGCGGATAGGGACAAGGGATCTACAGTAGGTGGCGAGACGGGACCTCCAGTGCTCCAGGCGGAGTTGACAGATCTGCAGATGCAGCTGACAGCAGACTTGGCCACTGGCAAGTGTGGTGCCGCTGCTGAGCTTCACCAAGTCCTTGTCTCAGATCCCTCCACCGATTCGCCCCTCTTCCTGTCCTTACAAAATAATGTAAACCATTCGGACAGCGTACGTGGGGCCTTTCCCCCTGCTGCTCTCCAAGTAGCTCCAGGCTTTGCCTGCTCTTGGCGTTGTTGTTGCTGCTGTTGCGCTTGCTGATTCTCGTTCCACGTGAAATTTGATCTTGAATGCCCTGTGCTTTGCTTTTGGTGGGAGAGTAGGAGCGTGGAAGGATTGCGAGGTGGTAGACACGACGGCTGCCTTGTGGCGCTTTCTCGTTGTGCGTGGGTGTTTTTTGTCTGTTTAGTGTATTTTTTTGTTGTCTGTCCTTCTACTCTGTCTCCCCTTCTTACCGCGTTTTCAGCAGTTTTCATTTCCGTCGAGAGCTGGAGAGGTGTCTGGGGACTGTGCTCCTTTGCTGCGCTGTTCAGGTGGAGCTGGCAACAAGCCGCAGCACCGTCAGCTTCGGGCGCAGCGGCAGTGTGCCGCTGCGCAGCACCACTACTCTTGGCGGAGCGCCAGAGGAGGAGGAGTTTCACGATGCTGTAGAAGACATGGAAAAAAGCTTGAGAGTCGAGTTGGAGGTGCTGCTCGGCAAGTACAACGCCACAACAGTGACATCAACATCCGCTACTGCATCACCAACGCCAGCTGCAAGTGCAGCAGCGACGACCGGAGCTGACGGGGCCGCCGCTGGTGCTGCTGCTGCCGAGGCTTGTGTTGCAGCCCCTAAGGCAACACTCGTAGTGACATCGCTCCCGGTAGAGCTTCACTGGCGGCAACAAAGTCTGCGTCGCATCCTTCAGACGCTAGAGGTGTACAGAGAAACCATTCGTGGGCGGGTCCAGCTACACCTGGACGAACTTTCGGAGGCTTCCGCTGCTGCTCTGGGTCCCCGAGGCCTCCTTTCAAAGGAGACTGTGGCTGCAGTGCATGACACTCTGCAGACAGTGCAGCAGACTTTGTCTTTCAGGGCTGACGGAGAATGCATGCAGGGAGGGGCGGCAGCAGACGCCCAACGCAGCAGCAGCACCAAAAGCCGCTCCAAGAGCGGCAATGCCCAGGCGCTGCGCAGAACCACTACAGGTCGAGACTGGCTGCGAACGGGACTCGATCTAGGTAGCGTGCTTCCACCCCTGGCGATCCACAGGTGCTGCGATACAGCGTGGAAGGTCAGCCAGGACGGAACTGCTGATCGTGCTGCAGCAACAGCACCAACAGCTGGAGCAGGAGGGGCAGCTGGAGGAGGAGCAGCGGAAGAAGCAGATGCAGCTGGGATAGCAGGTGAATCGCAGGAGCAGCTGCTGCAGCCGACGGTGCAGCGGCAAGTGCCGCACGTGGGACTGGAGCTGACGCTGACATTTCGAGAGGTTGCAGTTGCCTTTTGGGAGACAAATGAAGTGGTGCTGGCGCGAATGGCTCTGAAGGAACTAAAGGCCTTTAGTCGTTTCTACTCCAACGGAGACACAGAAACCACATTTGCAATTGGAGACGGTGGTGTTGTTTTCAGAGACCGATGCGTCTTGGCCCCTCGCGCAGCCTACAGACCCCCATCCCAGCAACAGCCTCGCCGACACACAAGCGCTGCAGCTCACGACACAGCCAAGATGGAGGGAGGTGCTTCCTACCCACTCAAAGGGTGTGATATTGCAGCAGCACCTGAAGCACCTGGAGCAGCTCCAACAGCTGCATCCTCTCCAGGTATCACAGGTGCAGTATCAGGGACTCAGAGAACAGGAAAAGGAGCCCCAGCTGTCTCCTTATTCACCGCTCGTCTTCGTCAGTATGGGGGCCCTGACCCGATTTCGGCGGCCCTGCCACCGTATTCGATGTGCCTCGAAGGCCAGATGGAGCAAATATGTTTTGTTTATCGACAGCAGGACGTCTCGCGCACTTTGAACTACTTGCGGGACGGCATTTTTGATGTCTTTATTTCAAAGTCGTACAGAGCAGTGAAGGAGGCAGCGACAGCATCGTATTGCCTCTTCGCCCTGGATATTCAGTCGCCTCTGTTTATTCTAGCCGAAGACAAGGATGCCATTCCAGGGTACGTGGCCCCACCAGGATACAGGATGCCCAATAGGCTGAGCCGCGTCCAGAAGCAGAGTGCGGCTCCTGCAGCTGCTACGCCTACGGCATGCCCGGCACCAACTTCTGCTACCGATCCTCTGCAGATGGAAGTGGAAGTTGGGCATTTAGGGCGTTTTATTGTCTTTGACCTCGGAAACCTGAAGATGCACAACGCGTACATGCCGGCAGTACCCAGGCATCACCCGCATCAGGAACAGGAGCACCAGGAGCAGCCACAGCATGAGTTTATTGCCTCCCGTCTACTGCATCCGCCTTCATTCGGTGATGCTGCGTTTGCCTCGGTGTTGAGCGAGGAGACCCGCTTGCAGGCAGCAGATGATTTTGGAGGGTACAGGGCAGAAGGGGCCCACGGAGAAGTCATTTGCTCCGATTTGAGGCTTGAGATGCGAGGCATGCAGATAAGTGCCAGCGACAACACACAGGAGCCGGCGGCAGGTGGGTGCTTGCTCGAGAATGTAGAGGCCCGTATGTTGCTGCGCAGCGCACCAACTTCGCTCTCCATAGAGGCAGAGACAACAGCTTGGTTGCTGCACCTGTCACGGCAGCAGCTGACTTTGGTGTTCGACGTTATCAACGAGAACATCGGGGGCCAGGGCTACGCGCCAGCATCCGAAGTGCCTCCAGTCCCACCGGCAGCAGCAGCAGCGGCGACGGACAGTAGCAGCAGCGGTGGTGGCGGTGGCGGTTGTTTGGACGACGCCGCTTTGCGCAGGGAACTGGAAGCGCCGCCTCTGGCAGTTGAGTGTCACATTGTAATTCCCCAGCTGACATTGGAGGCTTCTTACGGGGCGGAGGCTCCTCTGGCTTTGCTGTCTTTGCATCGCATTACAGCGAAGGCGGCGGTCTCAGTCTCGCGGCTCGTGTCGTGCTACCGGTTTCTGCTTTATGCTGAGGAATTTAGCATCGATGATCTACGCGCTAGCTCGGCCAACTACTTCAAGCGCGTCGCGCACTGCACGGCCCCTGGGGGAGGAGACAGCCGCCGCGTCGGAGATCGCCATTGTTGTGGCGAGGTGGGGGAGAATCTACCGGGAGGTAGCCAGGGCGAGGAGGAAAGCGACGCTTCAGAATTTGTGGATACACTTCAGAGGCGTAGCAAGGTACCGGGGGTGCAGTTCGAGTTTGGATCTTCCCTTAGAGAGTCGTACATGGACTTCCAGTTCTCTGGTGTCACCGTGTATCTCCTGCTTGTGGCATTCATGGATATCCTCAGCTACTTCACCTCTTCGTGGGCATTTAGTTCCATGCGCTCCTACCCAAAGCCTCTCCCAACGCTGCTGAAAAATGCCGAACAGCAGCATCAAGATCAACAACAACTGACTGAGGGGGAGCGGGTGTCTTGGGAGGCTTCGCGGGCAGACAAGGTTTGCGACAGCACGCGGGGAAATGTAATGTCTGTCTTGCTCTCTGGCGAGGCGCTTAGAGAGAGACCGTTTCGGGTTTCTGTGATCATCAGGAGGGGCTGTTTCGTGGTGTATAGTGCGTTGCAGTCTGCTCTGGCTCCTATCATTGTTTGGTCGAGTGACTTCCTGGTCCATCTCATCATGAAGGGCGACGAGATTGCATTCGAACGCGTCAAGGTCACTGGCAGCAAAATATGCCGCTTCAATTCTGCTCCGCCCCCCGAAGCTCCCCTAAGGTCTCAGTCTCACGCCGGGGTCTTCACCTCCAGACACATCAACACAGGTGAATGCAGCGTGGAGGACCTTCCTGGGCACGCTGCCTCGTCCGTTGTTGCAACGCAGAAGCACGGGATTGCCAGAGAGGGATCCGCGGCTGCGAGAACTGTCCGCTGGGGGAGCACGGACGTCAGCAGCAACATCAGCAGCGAAGCAAGCAGCAACCGGCAAGCGTGCCGCCTCGAATTCAGTTGCTCGCCCCGCGACATGCGGCAGCACCGGGAAGAAACAGCTGCAGGCACCGACTGGAAGCAACAGGAGAGGCATATGCCGCAGCAGATGATGCGTGACTGGGCACATATGCAGCAGCTGCAGCAGCTGCACCATTTTGTCTCTGGAAGAGGCCCCTCTCCTGAACGCCTTGCCCCTCGCACAGACCCCAGCAGTGCCGTGCTACTTTGCGAGCAGTTTCACCTAGAGGGGAGAGGCGTATACCGCTCGGCATGTGTGGCTCCTGAGGACAGAAGTGAGTCTAGCCAGCAACAGCAACAGGGGCAGGCGCAGGGGAACGACCAGGCTGCTACTACTCCACACAGCCATGATAGGATTCCAGCAGCAGTTCATCGAATGCAACAAGCATTCTCTGCTGCTGCTGCAAAGCTGCCTCCCAGTTCCATATCTCCCCGAGGAGGGAGACGCGCCCCTCCTCTGTCCAGTGGGTCGGCAGCTGCCGCTCCCAAGCAGCCGCAACAGCCGCAGCCGCAGCAGCAACAGCGCGAGGTGGGTACAGATGGACCACAGAAGCCTGACGACCAACGGCGGCTAAAACAGAAGCAACGCGGAAAGCAAGCACCAACTCGGAGTGCCCTGCAGCAGCAGTGCACACCAATGGAACAGGAACAAATGGGGGCAAGTGCCCAGCCTCGCGTGGCAACATTCATCGACATGTCTTTCGATATTCCGCGTACGTGGGCATTCTTATGCTGCTGTTACAGCTGCCGGTGTCGCTGGTCTTGTTGCTGCTGTTGTTACTGTTCCTCCTGTTGCTGTTGGGGTTACCGCCGCCTGTCCTGCCGCTGTGCAAGTCGTTGGTGCCGCTGTTGCGGCCTGCGCTGTTGCAAAGGTCGTTCGTTGCTTTACTCTCTCAGCAGTGACTGGCGCAGTTATCGCTTCTACTTCTGGTCCTTCTGCGGGTATGGCTGGGAATTGTGTCGTTGAAGGCTGCTGTTGCCTTGTTGGGTGTGTGCAGTTTTCTTTTTGCGGGTCTCTTGTAGAGACATGGCCCTGCTGCTGGCTGCTGCCCAGGGCTTGCACTCCGATGGGCCCAGCGTCTGCCCTCCTCAGCAGCCTCCCCCTATCTGCTTGCCTGAGGCGTGTGCTCGGCGTCAGCAGCGACAGCAACAAGAGCAGAAGCAAGAAGATGCGGACATACGTGTTTCGCAGCAGCTACCCCCTCTTGTGGAACGAACGGCGAAAATATCCCTGTGTTTGGACGGAGCTCAGTTGCTTTTGCTGGACGACCTGAGGTCTTCAGTGCTTCCAGTGCTGCAGCTGAGGCTGTCAGCAGGGGGTCTGATCTTTGACATAATGTCATCGCAGCTGCAAGTAGCACTGCGGGACTTCTCTTGCGGGCTCGACTACCTGAATGCAAAGGCTGGATGCTGGGAGCCATTTATAGAGAAGCTGGACATCACTGCAGTGTACCGCCGCGATTACGCAGAAGAGAAGCAGCAACTGCTGCAGCGGCAGCAAGCGCAGGTTGGGGCCTTGGAACTGCTCCCTGGGGAAGATCCCTGGGGTTCCTTCAAGGCTGCGAAAACGCTGATGCTGCACAGCCAGTCTCCATTCTGGCTAAACTGTACTCCGCAGCTGTGCGACCTTTTCGCGTGGTTCTTGCCGTACCTGCTGGCGCACCTCACCGAAGGCGGCGTCCCCACGCCAGACTCAAAGGGCTGCGTAGTCAGGGAGGGGCCCAGAAAAGGGTGTCTCAGCCCTTCAACAGTGGCCCGCGACTCTTTGGCTGCTCCGTCGGGCCCTATCCCTTCCACCCTGCAACTACTGGAAGGAGACACAGAGCAGGATGATGATGCCCCAGAGCCGCAACAGGACCTCCTTGTACGGCTAGGACGGAGCTGCAGCGAGGGACAGGGCGCCTCTTCTGCTGCGGGGGCAGCGCCCGCCACCACGACAGCGGCAGCTGTTGCTTCTATGGGAAGGGAGGTGGAGGCCGCTTTCCGCTACCTGAACCTGACAGGTGAATGCCACTACGCCTTTACCATGCACAAAGTGGGCGGACGAAACCGGGGCGTTATGAAGGAACAGTCTTCTAGAAGCAGCAACCCCAGCAATAGCAGCGGCAAGGGGTGTGGCCTCAGCAGCAGCCGCATTGCGTTACGGGGTGGAGCGGGCGGTGGTAGAGGGGAGCGCAGCGAAATACAAACTGTAGATGGCTTGCTACTGTTATTACCGGGGTCGTCGTCTCCGCTGCCGTTAGACGGCCTGCTCCAGAGCCGCACGGCTGAGGCCTCGCGGCGGTCACGCAACCGCCAGCGTTTTTATATAACAAATTGCCCCCCCGTAGAGTCTGTGCTGCAGCTGAGAGAGATGTTTCCCTCTGTCTCCGTCCCTGCAATCTGCCGCAGCATCATGTCCACTCAAGACGTGCAGCACACACTCAGGTTCCTTACTACCAACGAAGAAATGCGCAGAAAAATTAGAGTGCGAAACCTGGCCTCCGCATCTGTCGGGCTGCATCGGGTCTCCCGAAGTTCATCACCGTCTCGTTCCAGTGCCAATACCGCCGCAGCAATTCTTGTCGGTCCCACGGATGCCCAGCAGCAGCAAAACAAGGACGCGGATCTGTCACAAAGCCCCAGGGCAGTAGCAGCACCACCACTTTCTCCCCGCCGGCTGTCGGAGGGGTGCATTGACCCATCCCCTCCTGCCATTGGCCCCTTTCCTAGGGGAACGAAGGCCGTGGCTGTCGACAGTATGCGCAATTGCTGCGTGACATTACTTCCCCCCGTGAGACATTCATTGCCGAACCCCAAGTACAGCACGGCTCCAGCAGCAGTAGCGGCTCTCCGAGGACCTACGGGCACAGCGAACGCTGTCGCAACTACTACAGAGAGGTTCCTGGGAGGCAGCAGCAAAGGAGTAAGCAGCAACACCACCACGGTCTCCAGTAGTAGCAGCAGCAACAACAACAAATTTGCTGCCAGGCAACTGCAGCGGTTGCGCAGCTCGCTGACCATGAAGGACAGGAGGCCTTCAGGGGCCCCGTTGGCGCCCCAGCTCAGTCACGCCTCCACCATTACCTCGGCGAATATCACCACCGCAGGAGCCCTGGAGAAAAGGGAACTCTGGAAGCAGCGACAGGAGGAGCAACAAGAACAACAGCATCAGCAGCAACAGCAGCAGGGGACGGCCAACCCGACAGACGTTCCACCGCAGGAAGCAAGGAGGCACCCTACAGCTCTGGGAATTGCAGCACTCGGAGGAGGGAGCGAGAGAAGCTTCCGTAGTATGCCGTTATCAGGTGTGTCGGACTGCGTTTGCTATTGCTGCTAATGTGGCTACTGGTGCCGGTGTGTGTACCTTCTGCTGCTTGCCCCCCGTGCTTTACTTTTAAACACGTTGTAGCGCAAACGCTTGCCTCCCCCTACTCTTATGTAGCACTTGGGCCGCCAGGCAATCGGTGATTTCGGTGCTGCGTTGCATGTGCTGCAGTGTTCTCCCTGGTTTGCTTTGGGTTTTGTGGGCAGGGCAGTCCATCTTTGTGGATTTGGAGCTGTGGCGGGCGAGAGGGTCTCGGGGCGAGTCTCTTCAGCAGCTGAGCGGGGAGCACTCAACAATAAGCAGCAGCTTCTCGGCGCCTCTGCCGTTGGCCCACGTGGACAGCACCAGCGAGGCGATTTGCCAGGTGTTAAGTCCGCATCCGTCTTACAAGTTGCTGCTGCTCTCGACAACTGTCTCGGTGCACAACAGCAGCGGTATGCCCCTGGAAATATGCTTTCTCGACGCAGAGCTCAATCCCCTGTTGTTGCCAGCTGCTCACGGCGCCTACGCGCCGCTGGAGGCCATTGGTGAAGCTCCACCCTGTGCTTGCAAGAGAGGGCATCTGTCTATGGAGGAGCCGTCGTCCTTACACCCGGACTTGTTGAGGGTCCCTGAGTGGATGTTGCTGCGGGAAGAACGGTGGAAATTGGTGCAACGGCGCGAGACGCTGCAACACAAGGAACAGCTGAAACTGCTGCAGCAGGCCTCAGCCGCAAAATCACCCTCTCTCAGGCGCACAGCCGCTGCCCCCTTCAGGAGATCCTTGACGGAGTCCGGCCGCATAACAGGGTACACAAAGTCTCCGACATCCCATGGTTCTCTGCAGCACGAAAAGTCTGCCCGTGATGGTGACCTCAGCTCTGAATCGCACACGCGGCAGCCGGCCGAGAGACTCACATACACCTTTCTTTTGCCGAACCAGCACGTCCTCTCGGTACCGCAGAGGGCAATTCTAGGCAGCGGATGGTGTAACGTCTGCTTCCGACCTGCAGCATTCGCTGAAGAAACAGCAGCAGCAACTGAAGCAGCATCGACGGCGGGAGCAAACCCAGTAGGAGACCCACCCGAGTGTGCGAACTCAGATGCTGAAGTAAGCAGGATTTGCTATTCGCTGCGTTGTTGTGTTTTCCGTAGGCTTTTGTTTGTGTCTTGCTTTGTGCTCATCGTAACTGCTCACGGCAGTGCGTGGGCTGCAAGTAGCAGCAGAGTTAAGGAAGTGTGCGTTGCTGACAACGAGACAGAAGTTTGTCCTCTTGGTGTCTCCGTTGCTTTTATGTGAGCGTTATCAACAGGCTGAGTTGATTCCCGCTCCTCCAGATATGACCTGTGTAGCTGGTTGGTGCGACATGATAGACACGAGACACCGGATGAAAGGCCTACGGTGCAGACAGAGCTCCTACCTACCTCCAGACTGCCGTCCAGGGGCATCTGTTGGTGCTGCTGCTGGAGCTACAGGCGCAGATGGTGGTGGTGTAAAGACAGTGCGGAATTTGTATTTTCTGGTGCACATTGAAGGGCGGAAAGGGGCTTTGCCTGCGGAGAAGGAGTTGAAGAGGGTGACGATATTTCCGTCCTTGACTTTGGTGAATGCCACGCCAACAGAGCTAGAGGTTTGCATTGCCCCGTCATCTTCTTCCTCGAAGGCCAGCCGAAGGCAACTGAACGCTACGCCTACAAGCAGCAGGACGGCTGAAGCAGCACTGCAAGAGTTGCATGCGCTGCAGCAGCGACCCATTCTTAACGCAACACTCAGAAGACGCTCCACCTTTTTGGTCTACGCCGTGCCTCCCAACAGACCCTTGCGGTTTCGAATGCGGTTTGCAATGCTGGAAGGTGCAGAGTGGTCTTCCACCGTCTCGGACCTACTGAGCTCACAGGTATTGCAGTGGCGGGTTGCTGCGGAGATGCAGGAGGCACAACAACCTCACGCTAGAGTACTTCACCCCAGCTCTGTCCGTCCGCTTGTCGCTGCGTTCTTTCTCTGGGCAGAAACTTGAACTTGATTGAATTCGCTTGCTGTGAATCATATTTAGAGCGCGTTCCTGTTCTTTTTTCATGAGTATCCGTGCAAGCATACTACAGAAGAGCTGGTAGGACTCGGGCCTGTGGGTGTGCGGAGAGCTGCAGGACGAAGTGGTAACCAGGGTGCTGGTGCCGTCGCGCCACAACGCCTCTGTTGAGCTGGAGGTGCTGCACGACACGGCGGAGGTAATACCTTTCCTGCCCTACGTCTCCCCTCGGCAGTTGGTGGCTGTCATTGCAGCACCTCGCGCCTTCATAGACCGCACCGGCTTGGGGGTCCGACCCATACAGGATGGTCGTTTCTTCCCCGAATTCGACGGTCAAAGCCTCTTAGGGGACTCCGCTGTGCGTTTTATTTCATCTGTTTTCTGTTGCTTCTGTTTCGTAACCTCATTGTCTCTTGTGCAACCTTAACCCCCCTAGGATCTGAATTCGTAGCATAGAACAAGCGAAGGGATTAGCTGGTTTGTTTGCAACCGTTTACATGTTGTGTCTCGTGGAGTGTCCAACTTTCTGACTGTATCGGGGAGAATCCCTTGTCTGTCTTCGCAGACCTCGGACGTCACTCTGCTGCTTCCTAGACGACGGGGTCTGGGGCAGCCCGTGGAATGTCGCGTCAGCGTCCCTGCCCTAGGCGGGTACAGCCATGCAACGCTCGAGGCCGAAGATCGTTGTTACACTTTGCGCCTCAGGAGCGAGAAGATGGACCCTTCAGAAACCGCAGGTGGGTGCTTGGACACAAGCGTGCAATCTCTCTAGGGACACAGGCGTTCAACCTCCCTTGCATCGGCGCCCTAATTCGTCTAGTAGCTATATTCCCCTTCGTAGACAAACAGTTCACTTCGGGGTCTGCTTCTTCAGTCGCCCAGGCCTTGAGCACGGCTTCTCTAGATGGGTGTTCGGTGATTGTGGACTCTCTTTAGGGGCTATTTGCCGAGTTGTGTCTCTCGTGCCGGAATTCATACTGACGAATGCGCTGAAAGTACCGCTCTTCTTCCGGCAGTACGGCACCCCAGGACCTGCCTTCGAAGGTGCGCCAGGGCCTGTAGTCTCATCGGAGCTTCTGTAGGGATCGCATCTCACCGTTGTCTTTGCGGCGGGTCCACTTTTGTCTGCTGCGAAAATGATAACCTACGGATGCAGCAGGCCTGTGCTACCTGTAGACTAGACACTATCGTTTAGATTTGTGAATTTGTAGTTTGTTTCTGATTTTTCAGTTCACCCGGGCCAAAGCTACCCAGTCTACTGGGCGAACTCCGAGCTACCGCAGGCGATTCAATTTCGCCCGGGGGCTGGAGACGGCTACGCGTGGTCGGGAGCAGTTGTTGCGAGTGAAGAGACAGCAGGCAAGAGCTGGATTGCTCTCTACAACGGCATGCGCGATGCAGCACCTGGTATGCATCCGGCTTCGTTGCTTCCACGGGGATTGGACTGAACGTTCTGAAGTCCTTAACGTTGCACTCTAGATACATAATAGATACATAAAGTCATCGTGGTCTTGGATGCCACACAGGAATTTGTGCACATGGAAATGGCATCTTTCGCTGAGTAGCAAATGACCTGGGTTCTGCTGTGTTGCTTGTGGCGCTCTGGCTTCTATTTAGGTGTCTTCTGCGTTGAAGTGGCGCCTGATGGAGGCGTCAAGAGTATTTGCATTCGGGGGGTTGAGGGGAACTCGGAGGGGTTTTTGGTTATTAACAGGTGTCCCGTGATTCAACGCGTTATGGTTCATACATATCACACCGAGATGAGCGTCCAAGGCCAGAGCACTGATATAGGAGGGGGGCCTTCATCCTTTCCCCCGTCATCGTCTAACTGGAGCAGGCACCCCCTAAAACTTCCGGATTTTGATTTTCATTTCTTCGCAAATGAAGGAGAGACCGTGGCCTATGGATGGCCATTCCCCTTCACCTACACCTCGAGGCCTGTGAGATCCCTGAGGACTTGGAATGGAGCCTTGCTGCCTCAGTTCCCTGTCGCTTGCCTTTCGCTGCGATGCATCCCACGTGCATTCTTTGCATGTGCATGCACTCCTTATTATGTTATTTATGCCTTATATGGCTCTGATCTGTTCACACCAGTAGTTACGCAAACTGTTCGTACGCCAGCTTCAAGGCGTATAGGCTGCTGCTTTGTGGACAGGACGGTTTGGTTTGAATGAACCAAACGTGTGGCCATATTCCTCATTGTTAATCAGTTTAGTAGCTTAACCGCTGTGCCTGCTTTGCTCCAGTGCCAAGTACTCTTGTGGATCGACAGCAAGACCGTGGCACCTAAGAGTCCTATCGCGCTGGACTTGGAGACGCCGCAGTACAAACGCTATGAAGTGAACCTCGGCCTCCCTGACATGCCCCAGATTATAGTAAGGACGGAGAAACGAGGTGATGCAATGATCATTGAAGTCCGGCCTAAGCCAGGAACTGGGCCTGAAGGCACTCTTGCGGTGATGCCTTCAACCAGGCCCCACGGAGCTGAGCATGAGATGGTAGGTAGGAGACTTGCCCAGCATCCGTTTCATGGAAAGCGAAAGACTAGTAGCAGGTTGCCTTTGTGTAGCTAAATAACATAGAGTCGCAAAGTCCGAGAGACAGGAGCATCAGACATTATGACCTCCCCAAACTTGAATTCCAGTTTTCATTGCAGGCGGCCGAGACCCCCTTGCGGAGTTTACACGTGGCAGTAACCATGGCTCAAGTAGGGATCTCCCTTATTTATGATGCTGTGAGAGAAGAGCTCTGTTTCGCGGAGATGTCGCAGCTTGCCATCGGTTTTCAGGAGAGGGGAGAGCGGCAAAAGTTGCTCGTCCGCATCGCCGACATCCAAATCGACAACCAAATGGAACGGGCAAGAAAACCGGTGCTCCTGGCCAACAGAGGTGGTGGTGGCCACGGCGCTGAAGAGGTATTCACGGTATTCACAAGGACAATTTACACGTCCTCTGTATGTGCACAGTCTATCGAAATGGAATATTCATCCATGTGACGGTAGCGCAGTCGGGGAGTCTCGAAAACGAAGCACCACGCTGCAGTGATGGTCTTGTTCCACGTTTGCCTTCCATGCAGCACATGTAGTTGGTTCGGCAAATGACTGAATCCTGTGGCGAAAGGTTTTTAATGAATTTCTACTTCAGTATGCTGGCAAATAATGCAGCTGCAAAAGTGTGCAAACGAGACCAGCTGCTTCGGGGTCCCCGTGATGATGCAATGGCAATGTTTGTTGGTTTTTGTTGTGATATGGCACGCCAATAGAGACCACTTGATTGATGCGCCCGTGAGTCTACTCGTCTGCCAATTGGCCTGGTGAGTTTGCCGTTTGAGCCAGTTTGTTTTTGATGCATGCAGTCCTCGACTCACAACGCCTCGAAGCCTTTTCTGAGTCTTTTTGTCGTTCGCCACCACACGACCAGCAGCGATGTCATTCTGCGCCGAGTCCAGCTCGAGGTGGACAACTTGGAAGTGGAAATCGATGCCGATGCGCTTAACGGCCTCAACGTAATTTCAATCCCTGATACACCCGCCTACTCTATATGAGTTTAAATTCTTGTAAACATCGTGGCTGAGTTGCACTGCACAGTCTGCTGTTTTCATGTATTCCATCGTCGGTTAAAGAAATAAAAAACGGAGAATAGTACTGAAGCGCTGACCTCCATACCATGAGGCCGACGAGCGAAAGATCTGATTAATGAAGTTTCTTTCGACGGTACCACTAGGACCACATAATAATTAACTTTCCGTGGTGTTGGTTGTGACGGGACATTCCAGAAGTCTTCTATGTGTTACGGCCGTAGCCTTTACAAGCGATGATGTGACAAGAACGGAGTGCTTATCTGTTACATTCGAAGGATTTGAGTTCTCTGCAGGATTTCTTCTGGGCATGCATGACGTCGCTGGGGCTAATGAGCGCCGCATCCCGTCGGACAATATCAGCTGAAGACATGGATGTGTGGATTGAATCCCCTATTCACCAAACGTATATCTGCCCCCCCCTTCCCACGGTCTTATCTTTAGAATCCATGCTTATCGACAGATTTGACGTTTACTGCTGGTGTTCTTTCGTCTTGGATAAGCTGCACATGCTCTCTGATCTTCTCAAAGTAGGGCTGCGCATTCTAATGGCGTCAGGACGCCTAGAGCTTATGGTAAGCTGTGAATGAGTACCTCACGCCTGGCACCTAATGAGGGCGATGCTAGCTACATTTTAATCTGCATTTTATACAGTGGCTGCGGATAACGGCATCTGTTTAATTTGTTGCTATTGACAATGTTTCCCACTCTCTTATGGATACCAAATCCATAAGAGCCAGAAGCTGCAGCGACGCTTCTGCTTGTAGAATATGTGGGTTTGTACGCATCGTAGGGTGCGAAGCTGAATTTCCAACGAGAGGAATTCAGGAATTTGCGAGGAACGGCGAAGACCTTCGTGGCATCGTTGCAAGAACGTTACACGTACCATTTGTTGAATTCTGTTTTCTCGTCTCTGGGGCAGAGTTCGCTTTTGAATTTGCCGCGTATGCCATTCGAGTTGGGAAAGAACACAATCGGTTTGGCGGCGAATGCGGTGGACAGCGTAAGCGCTGGTTTGGGGAGTTTGCTTTCAACTTTCACTTTTGACTCTGAGTACATCAACAGAAGACAGAGGGAACGCGGGCGGAACACTGCAAGCATGCGAGACGGTTTCCTGTCAGCGGGAAAGAACATCGGAGAGGGCATGTGGTCTTTGACAAACATCGTAACAAAACCCATTGAGGGGGCGCAACGGGAAGGCGTCGGCGGGTTCTTTAAAGGCATCGGCAAAGGCATCGTTGGTTCTTTAGTCAAGCCTCTCGATAAGGTCGGCCAAGCCGTGTCCGATGTCACAAGAGGTATCAAGGCGGAGGTTTCTAGGCCGATAGGAGCGTACAAATTCAGAAATGAGCGACGGCGTAAACCACGGATGCTGGGGGAGCTTGGGGAAATCAGGTGCGAGCGACTCATTGCTTGAAAGTTTGCACCGATGATGGATTGAGATTGCGGCGGTTAATGGAGAGCGGGACAGGGAAATCCGTTTAAGGTGTTCTGCAGGGTAATCAGTCGCCAGTTGCTGGGTTGTACTGTGAGTAGGGTAAAATTGAGACTTGCTGGTGGGTTGCTTCTACCGCTGCCATGCCATGCGTGTATTTGAATCCCTTTTTGCAGGCCTTATGATGAGACGGAGGCAACGCTGCGAGAATGTTTGGGTCTGGCGGTTACACGGCGTCTCCAGAAATTCGTCACAGTCTTGAAGGAAGAGGCGTTGCCGCCTCGACACTTCGTCGTGCTGTTCTACCCTAAGGATCTTTTCTTTGTGGACTTGGCGGGGTCTTCTCAGGCTTCGGGGGGACCCCAAGTTGGAGACGAATCGGAGGCCGGGGCAGCCAAGAATGTTAATGTGCTGTGGCATGCAAGCATTCCGCTGGTTCGTGACATTCGGGCGAGCACGCACGGCGTCATCATCCGAGCTGGTCAGCCTGCTGTTCAGCGTCCGAAGGAAGTCCTGGCTGCCCTCAGCAGTCTCGACAGTTCCCCTAGATCTCAAGGTACCCACGGTGGGTCTTTGAGGCATGTGGAGGCTAGGGGAGATCACTGCTACCAGATCCCCTGTCCTTCAGCTGCTCTCATATCTCAGCTGTACAAGGAGTTGTTGGAGGCAGTGCACGGGTCCACGTCTGTAGTGCAGCTCGGCACTTGGGACGCCGAGAGATATACCGAGACAGACGACGACTCATAGCTGGCTGATACAGGGCCTCATATCTGCATGGCACTTGTTTTAATTTACCGTCGCTGCCCAGTGGCAGCAACTGACAATCCGCGTGTTTTTGAGTTAAAGGACACGCACTGCTTTAGGTGCATCTCTTTCTGTCTGCGTGTGCACGGGTCTTCAAGCTACCCGGATGGAGCTGTATAGGGAAAAGGAAAAGGCAGTGCAGAAGTCCTGAAAGTACCTTGTCACATAGGTTCGGTTAGGCAAATGGGTAAGAGATCCTGGCACTAGACGGGCAGGTTCTCACTGAGTTGTCGATATATCCCATCAGCATCTTGTAAGAGTCGGCGATATGTTGTTTCACTGCTCTTCCTATAAGGAAGCATGCATAGACTAAGAACACTACACACCAGAAGTGTTGACACTACAGTGGAAAATAGGCGGGCATGGCAGCCGTAGGTACAGGAGTTCCCAACATAATGGTCCCGTTCTCATTTGGTTCTTTGACGGGAATCCCACTCGTGTTCCTGCAGCTCGTTTGGCTCGTCATGTCTTCTATGCTGTCCCCTCTGTGCTTCCAGTTGAAATTGTTGGGGATAGATGTATGGTATAATTGCACCTTTTCTGGAGAGGGCCAAGAACCGACGGGAATCTCCTGCTGTAAAGGCGTACTGCAATCATGGCGTATCCAGAGGTTGTGGCTGCTACTGCTGCATCTGTTTGGTACTAGGGGATTTCGGTTTTGCACAAATAGGCAGCAGTCAGTCGGGTTGTGCAACTGGGGGCGTTCGGTGGCAGCCTCATCTGCGGCGCAGTGAGCCAGCCTCGGCACCTGGGCTTGTGCATTGGAAACAGTAACTGACTTTCCTACAGCATCTACTACACCATCTGCAGCCGCATTGTTACGATGTTGAGTGAATCCCCTGGTAGCAACAACACACGCAGAATCCTGAGGCTCACCGAGAGAAAAGGAGTGCGGTTTGGGAGGCGGCTGCAGCAATGGAAACACAAAGTCCTCCATGTGAAGCTGCTTAGTTGCCCTGGCGGCCTCTTTGTAGCATATTGGGCTGTCTTCACTTGGGTTGTTGCCACTGCCGCTGCTGCGAAAGGCAGTAGTGGTAAGGATGCTACGCGCTTTGGCATCAAACGACGAAGCCCCCTCTTGCTTATCGTTGCTTCTGCTCCTTTGACTACCCAGGGAAGTGTTCCCTCGTTGTTGGTGGAGCTGCGGCTCCTGTTGCTGTTCTTGTTCTTGCTGCTGTTGTTTTTGCTGGTGGCGCTTATTGTGGCATCGTGGCTGCATTAATCGCAAACAAGTGCATGCAGATTGACTTTCTTTGGCTACAGCTACGCTGAATATTGCAGACCGAAGTCCCAACTTGAACCGAAATGTGGATGGGGGAGGTGGCCAAGTAAGCTGAATGATCTTAGCTGACCTCTGGAGAATGCTCGAGACCTAAAAAAGGTGCTCGCATCTGCTTAGATGGCTGAAGGAATCCAAGTACGCAGGAAACGCAGTCGTGGCAGTTGAGCCGCGTTCAAACACACTGCACTAGGTGCATATCAGGCAAGGACCTAGAATTGACTGATCCATGCAATGTGACCAATCTCCCGTGGGGAAAAGGGCTTCTCCTGCTGACTGAGAGCTTTCAGGGTCAGTGTTCGAGAGGAAATCGCACGGAATTCTGTCGCTTTACCTGGGGAATAAAATTGCATGGCTGGCAAATCTCCTGATCATGCAAAATAATCAACCGAAAACAGCCATAAGTGTGCTGGATTATACAGGGCGACGTATGACTATTGTGTTTTTCTCCTATAGGGGAGCGGACAGGCAAGTACTGTTTGGGGTTTTCTTCTTATCAAATCGTACCATGGCTATGCTCGGTTTCCACTCGGCTATGAAATACTCCTTAGCAATTCCACAGAGGAGTTCCTGAATGTCGAACTCAAGGGGTGGGGTGAGAGAGAGCGCGTGCACCAGCTGCACAGACAGTGAGAAATAGTGCTTTCAGTACCTAAGTTGCCAGCGATATTTCAGTGTGGAAACCCTATATCACTGGGGCCAGCTATTTGGTACACTCCGGAGGAGGGAAAGCAAGGCAAGTGACCTTAAAATGCACTTCCTGCTTTGCATTCTTCACTGCGCCCTCTACGAAAACTTCCCCATACTTCACGGCGAATTGCCGCCGGACGGTTGCCAGCTCGTCAATACCTGCAGATACAGCAGAAAAGCAGTGGACCCTGGTCGTGCCCAAGCAAGTCTAACCCGCTGCTTGTTGCTGCGCATCAAGTGTTGCACGGATCATGGGGCCTGCAGAGGACGCTGATGCGTACTTAGCCGCGGCTCGCAGTAAAGAAGGGTATGGATCGGCGAAAGCAAGTCGGGAGGGCATCGGCGCTCCGTGGTAATGTAGCTCTGCAACTCAACGCGCACTAGGTCTGCCCGTTTTGTTTGGCTGAAAGCTGAAGGCAGCGTTGGGGCTTCCTTGTGGTGAGGCCCCACAGGGCAATCCCCCTCCAGACTCCGCACAGGGGTTGCCCTCGACGAGGATCCTCTCGCCTGCTTGTGATCCCATGCGAGGCAATGCACCCAAGAGCAATCTTTCAACTCGCATACAAAAATAAACCACAACACTCGTCTGGTTGCCGCTGCCTCACTAGTCTGGAAATAAGAAGTTCACACACCGTCACGAGGATCTCCATCGCCCTTTCCAGTCTGTATTCACGCAGGAGGTGTTCTCCTTTCAACCTTGCGCCCTCTTCTCTCCCTTCGCTGACAACAGATCCACAACATACAATGGTACCGAAGGATGATGCATGAAGTGCAAATCGGTATTGCAAAAAGCAGTATGATTGAGAGCTGTCCGGGTACAACACACAGATGTGGACACCAACCTGCGGAATAATCACCACCATCATTTTGCTCCGTACCAAACGGCGATTTAGGAAGCCTGTCCAAGGAAGTTTGCCAGTGGATATGTCAGTACATGAGGATACGAGGGAAAATAGGTTTTATGTGGGCAGATGCAGTGTGAGAGAAGGGGAAGAAATGCGTACCGAAGGAAACTAGCAATTTCTTTGCGTTGAAGTATAATGGAATTTTGCAGTCTGTTGGTGCACATTCGCGCTGCGAAGAGCAGCAGAGCACTAGGCAACCTAGAGGAGTTCTTGGACACAAAGGAGTGCTGTAGGTGTGGCTAGACCTTCCAAGCATTGATATTCTTCTTCTTGATTCAGTTAATCACGAGCAACAAAAGACACTGCTTCGGAGGAAGTAGCTACATCAAATACCTCGGCTAATCGCTAGTTTCAAATTTGCCTTGCACACTGCGCCGTCAAATCTCTCGAAGGGCCAGCGCATCTTCATCTTGGGCTGTGGAAAAGGACACGAATTCGTTTGTGTTGCTGTCTGCTGTATGCGTAGAGGAGCAACGTCGGAAAGGAAAACACAAAAGCAAGCTGGGGATACCGATTGGCTTTGCTCTACCATGTCTGGTGGAACCACTGTGAAACGAATGAAGTGGAAATATTCTAGACAACGTTTTCTACAAGATTATGTTTGGAAAATATTGAAATAAAGGAGCGTGGCATCTACTTCAGCTTGCCTACCGACAATATCACGAGAGTGACCCGGGACTGATCGTTGCCACTGGTGGCAACAACCCCATCCGAATAACACACTTCAGATGGTGTTACACTTTGAAAAGTTGCTTTTCTACTTTTCTAGATGGAGTAACACTGGAAAGGGAAAGACGAGAAGGAGTCATAATTCACTGACTTGATTAGAGGATCTCGAAGCAGGCATGCAGCAATCAAGCTTATGCACGAAACAATGTTTACGTTGCTTCTCAAAATTTGTGTATTCATAAAGTCAACTAGCATATGATGCGTAAAAAGGTAATATTGACATTTTTATAATTGTCGGCCAGCACTGGATCAAAGTCCTGATATATCATTGCCTTCTTAGCTTAGTCGGTAGAGCATTCGCTTAGTAAGCGAAAGGTCGCCGGTTCGATTCCGGCAGGAGGCTGGAACTTTTTGTGCAACCGATTCGCTTAGGGACACTTTTTGTGAAAGCACCCGCCCATAAAAAATTCTTTACATGAAAGATGTGTAAAAGCGGCCCCACCTTGCATAAACTCTGTCAACAACAGCGTTTATGCTAGGTGGGACCGCTTTCAAACAGACGGTCCAACCACCTGCAATTGCATGCGCTTCCTTTTTTTCTCCGAAACACCTCTGAAAAATACTATTTGGTAGAGAGGCAGTTCGACAACAATTAATATATCCCATCTACCAAGCATTTCGTTATTTCCTGGGTCCTGGTCCATGCAAAAAAACAAGCCTCTCCTCCAGTACATTTGCAGCAGCAAACAGTCTCCCTGTGCTGTGTTGCACTGTGCTCGTTGCAAAAAAGCCGAGGCTGAGGGCCCATGAAAAGGAAGCGGACTCTCTATGGCTCTACTGTTGGCAGTTCCAATAAAACTGGCAGGCTGCTAATTCCAGCACTGCGGAGGGTTCTAGACACGCATGCATCCCAGTAAACAGCAAGGTGAAGGCTTGTGGTGCCCCTTTCGCCAGAAACAGGAATATATAAGGGTAGCTGGAAAAGAACAGGAAAACTCGGCATTGTTAAGACTGTAATCAGATTCTACCCAAAAGCAGGTCTTCCTGAACTCTATTGCATAATGCTCGGTGCTATGTTGCGGAGGGCTTGGTGGCCCACAAGCCGCCCACGGTCACAAACCCGCCTTTGATAAAGCAGCCCTCATGCACTGTAAACCTGCAGTAGCTAAGATTTCTGCATTAATCGAAAGTTGAATCTGGCAACCCGCAAGATACCCAGCATCCACTTGCTCTAGCAACAGTAACAATCTCCTATCATGCACTCCGCGCTCCGGTCACAACTTATGATACACAAGAGCGCATGCGCAGGATTATCAGGAAGCTCCACTGATAGGCGTCCAGGTTTTTAACTGTTTACTTTTACAGGCCTTACCCCTCCAGGTGGCTCCGTCTGTTGCCTTAAAGCTTGAGATGCGTGCAGTCCTGTGCACGGGCATGTCACACCACCGGGGTTCCACAAATATGTGCAACCCTGGTACCCCCTTGATTTGCACCAATAAACAGGACAGCAACTGAGGGGATCTTCGAACCCTGACACTGAAGGCAACGAGAGCCGACACTACGCGGTCCCAAAATGGGTTAGTAAGTGGAGATTGGTGCCCGTCGGAGGCGTTCTACATGCTGCTGCATCTGCTGATGTATCACTCTGCGGAGAAGAGTGATACAAGGGCCCAGCTGCTGGAGCAACGAGGGACTTGCAGGCATCCCCTTGCTCATACTGCATGTGGTGCATGGATGCATGCACCTCCAGAATGCACGATGCGGGAAAACTCCCCCATGTGTCAGACAGCGAACTTGTGGCGGAGAAGAGACACCCGCTGCTGCGTTTCCTTTGCCTTCCGCCATTCATGAGCGTCAATGAAGATCACCTGCAGCAGCGGCAGCATATACCTCGGCATGCCCGGCAGATGTCGTAGGAGACGTAGCAAAACACACAGGTACCAACATGCAACAAGCAGTGCGGAGGGCCTTTGGCACTGCAGGCATGCCGCCCATGCAGCCACAGAAGGCAAAGAAGAAGAAACACAAGAGTAACAACAAGACGAACACCACGTACTACATATATATATATATATA